>NC_060241.1:15226202-15303315 GCF_021155785.1 Neodiprion fabricii | reverse complement strand
ACACAGCAATAATAATATAAAGACAGATTGGTTTCACAAAAAAACATGGTCAAAAAGATACTTGAATTTCAACTCTCACCATCCTTTGTCCTACAAAATAGGCACCATCATTAGCCTTGTTGATAGAGCTATAAAACTTGCTAGTACAGAGTTCCAGGAAAAAAACTTGGCGCTCATATACAATGTACTAAGATCTAATGATTACCCTCATGGACTATTACAAAAACAAATTAATAAGAGACGCTCCTACATCAACAACATACTTGACCATAATATTGACTCTGCTCCTGTCGAAGATAACAATAGACCTGCTACTACATATATCCCCATTCCATATGTAGCCGGCCTATTCGAGTCACTCAATCGTTTATTCGATAAATATAACGTAAAGTTTGTTGGTAAAAATTCAAAAGACCTAAAACTTGTTTTTGATACCGGTAAGGATAAGATCCCCATAGGCAAACGTTCAAATGTAGTGTATAAAATACCGTGTAAGGACTGTAATCAAGTCTACATAGGTCAAACGGGTCGACATCTCAACACCAGAATTAGGGAACACCAACGTAATATACATGAGACAGATGAACGGCACACAGCTCTAACGAAACATAGGATTGATAAACAACACACTTTCAATTTTGACAACACAAACATCCTTTGTGAAGAACAAAATTATTACAGAAGATTGCTTTTAGAAATGTGCAACATTGTAGGTCATACCAATACGGTAAATCTCAGACAAGACGTTGAACATTTAAGCAATATTTACAAACCTCTAATCTCTGCCCACACAACAAATATTGTTTAACCTAAACTAATTTTTTTATTTTTTTTTTTTAAAAAAAATTATTATTCAGTCTCCATTTACAGTTCTTTCTACATAACCTTTCGTACCAAATATTTATTGTTTTTTCTGTATAATGTTTATAATATGTTCACCTTCACTCTGGATTATTGTGTTTTCCCCCATCAGTCGTTATTCACCGGTTGTCCCAATTGGTTCAACCAACAATATTTCGTTAGACATGTAGAATTTAATTATAAAGAGCTTACCTCCACTTAATTGACACCTGTGAATTAATTTCATGGCTAATTGACCTTCTTTAATAACCTTTTAACACTATGACATATTGACTGTGAAAAAACATAGTTCTTTAAAAATTTTCTTTTTAAATAAATGACTACCAACCTTTAACTCCTACTAAAAAAACTACCGGAAGAGTGACATCGTCTACCGTCACTAAAAAGAACATTGTTTCCGCCAATTGTAATGGTGAAATCGACTACATCTTATTACACTTACTTAACTTAAAAGGTAAATAACACCAAAAAACATCCTTATCACAATTATTCATAAGGTCTTACTATCAGCAATGTTCATTGTCTCTGAGAATGTTACATCTGCAATATTTGTGTCCGATTACTATTAGTACCAATTTTATTTGATTAAGTCCTATTTTCCTTTTGTTTGTTTTTTTTTTTTTTTGACAGTTTTTTAATAAATCGTTCTGAGGAGGGCCCATATCCGGGTCGAAACGTTAACTAAAATTACGTTTTCTTAATTGACCGATCACCAATACTACAATATATTACATACGAGGTCGAGAATTCTTATTCATCATATCTACAAAATTGGATTACTTCAGAGAACTAAAATGGGTTTTATTCTAAACATCGAACGTATACATGGAAAAACTACAGCTGGTCACTTACGACGCTGGATCAAGACAGCTGATAAATTGAATAGGATGAAGAACCATCGTATCTTCCTACTGCGCTGTAAGAATGAAAGAATAACACCCAAGCACCTAAAATTCTCTAATAATACCTTAGACAACATTTTTTTTTAATTTGCCAAAATCAAGAACAAAAGCTATACAACTCGCAACCGAGTTCCAAAGTTCTCTTTTGAAACTAGAAATCAATGATCTACACACACACATCATCAATTCCGAAAGAACTATGTGTTACCTCTCTGAAATAATTAATTTAAAACTTGGTAGTACTTTGGGAAACAAATTTTTTGAATCACAAAATCGGATGCTCAACAACAAATTTATTACCATAAAGAACAAGAATATCAAAAAATTCACAAACTTACCGGCTCTAAAAAAATCTTTGAACAAACAAAAAAAATCTTATTCAATTGGACAAACTACCAAAAAAAATTGGCTAATTAATCTAACCGATACTCCTATTCCAGAAAACGTCACGGAAATAGTACAATTAGGTCAAAATTTCGGTCGCACATATAACAAACGTGATCTTCCTGTCTTCAACCTTATTTCTAATTTTGAAGAAAAAATCACGAGTTTTCCAAATGAGTTAAGAAACCAAGCCAGATCCGATTTTACCAACCGTGTACTTTGTTTCCCTAAGTACCCCAAAAACAACTTAAATAATTATGTCACCGATCAAAAAATCCGTGAGACCATGAATTTTAAAAAAAATAACCCGGAAATAATGTTTTTAAAAGCCGACAAAGGTAATACGTCCGTTGCTATGTACAAAGACATGTATAATGAAAAAATGAGACAACAGCTTTCTGACACCACTACGTATAGAGTTTCTAGATATGATCTGTGTAATTCCCTACAAAACAGGGTGAATAAGCTCAGCTATAATTGGTTTACCTCTAAACTTATAACAAAAAATCTACATCGAAACATTTCCACGTACAATAGTGTCCCTCCACGCGCATATGGGCTTCCAAAAATTCACAAAGAGGATGTCCCTTTAAGATTAATTGTCTCTTTTGTTAATAGCCCGACATATACCTTAGCCAAAACTATCAATTCATGGCTCACCGCTAATATTAAACCTCCCATCTCGAGAGTAAAAGATAGTTTTTTATTAGTCGATAAAATTAAGACATTGATTATCCCGGACGATTACACTTTAATATCTTTAGATGTAATTTCTTTGTTTACGAATGTTCCTACAGTTCTCGCACTACGTGCAATAAACAACCGTTGGGCTACTCTAGAAAATAAGATCCCAATCCCTAGGATTGAACTAGAAAAAGCCTTGAAAATTTGTTTTGACTCCGCAATTTTTAAATTTAATAACGAGACCTATGCACAACAATTTGGTTTACCTATGGGATCTCCCCTTTCCCCAATCTTGTCAGACCTCGTCATGGAAGACCTTGAAACCTCTTGCATAAACGATCTAGGTTTTAATTTGCCGTTCTACTTTCGATATGTGGATGATATTCTCACTGCCGTTCCAAATGAAAAAATACATCACATTCTTAATATTTTTAACGGGTATCATCCTAGAATACAATTCACTATTGAAACAGAAGAGAACAATACCATCAGTTTCTTAGACGTTTTGTTGATACACAGCAATAATAATATAAAGACAGATTGGTTTCACAAAAAAACATGGTCAAAAAGATACTTGAATTTCAACTCTCACCATCCTTTGTCCTACAAAATAGGCACCATCATTAGCCTTGTTGATAGAGCTATAAAACTTGCTAGTACAGAGTTCCAGGAAAAAAACTTGGCGCTCATATACAATGTACTAAGATCTAATGATTACCCTCATGGACTATTACAAAAACAAATTAATAAGAGACGCTCCTACATCAACAACATACTTGACCATAATATTGACTCTGCTCCTGTCGAAGATAACAATAGACCTGCTACTACATATATCCCCATTCCATATGTAGCCGGCCTATTCGAGTCACTCAATCGTTTATTCGATAAATATAACGTAAAGTTTGTTGGTAAAAATTCAAAAGACCTAAAACTTGTTTTTGATACCGGTAAGGATAAGATCCCCATAGGCAAACGTTCAAATGTAGTGTATAAAATACCGTGTAAGGACTGTAATCAAGTCTACATAGGTCAAACGGGTCGACATCTCAACACCAGAATTAGGGAACACCAACGTAATATACATGAGACAGATGAACGGCACACAGCTCTAACGAAACATAGGATTGATAAACAACACACTTTCAATTTTGACAACACAAACATCCTTTGTGAAGAACAAAATTATTACAGAAGATTGCTTTTAGAAATGTGCAACATTGTAGGTCATACCAATACGGTAAATCTCAGACAAGACGTTGAACATTTAAGCAATATTTACAAACCTCTAATCTCTGCCCACACAACAAATATTGTTTAACCTAAACTAATTTTTTTATTTTTTTTTTTTAAAAAAAATTATTATTCAGTCTCCATTTACAGTTCTTTCTACATAACCTTTCGTACCAAATATTTATTGTTTTTTCTGTATAATGTTTATAATATGTTCACCTTCACTCTGGATTATTGTGTTTTCCCCCATCAGTCGTTATTCACCGGTTGTCCCAATTGGTTCAACCAACAATATTTCGTTAGACATGTAGAATTTAATTATAAAGAGCTTACCTCCACTTAATTGACACCTGTGAATTAATTTCATGGCTAATTGACCTTCTTTAATAACCTTTTAACACTATGACATATTGACTGTGAAAAAACATAGTTCTTTAAAAATTTTCTTTTTAAATAAATGACTACCAACCTTTAACTCCTACTAAAAAAACTACCGGAAGAGTGACATCGTCTACCGTCACTAAAAAGAACATTGTTTCCGCCAATTGTAATGGTGAAATCGACTACATCTTATTACACTTACTTAACTTAAAAGGTAAATAACACCAAAAAACATCCTTATCACAATTATTCATAAGGTCTTACTATCAGCAATGTTCATTGTCTCTGAGAATGTTACATCTGCAATATTTGTGTCCGATTACTATTAGTACCAATTTTATTTGATTAAGTCCTATTTTCCTTTTGTTTGTTTTTTTTTTTTTTGACAGTTTTTTAATAAATCGTTCTGAGGAGGGCCCATATCCGGGTCGAAACGTTAACTAAAATTACGTTTTCTTAATTGACCGATCACCAATACTACAATATATTACATACGAGGTCGAGAATTCTTATTCATCATATCTACAAAATTGGATTACTTCAGAGAACTAAAATGGGTTTTATTCTAAACATCGAACGTATACATGGAAAAACTACAGCTGGTCACTTACGACGCTGGATCAAGACAGCTGATAAATTGAATAGGATGAAGAACCATCGTATCTTCCTACTGCGCTGTAAGAATGAAAGAATAACACCCAAGCACCTAAAATTCTCTAATAATACCTTAGACAACATTTTTTTTTAATTTGCCAAAATCAAGAACAAAAGCTATACAACTCGCAACCGAGTTCCAAAGTTCTCTTTTGAAACTAGAAATCAATGATCTACACACACACATCATCAATTCCGAAAGAACTATGTGTTACCTCTCTGAAATAATTAATTTAAAACTTGGTAGTACTTTGGGAAACAAATTTTTTGAATCACAAAATCGGATGCTCAACAACAAATTTATTACCATAAAGAACAAGAATATCAAAAAATTCACAAACTTACCGGCTCTAAAAAAATCTTTGAACAAACAAAAAAAATCTTATTCAATTGGACAAACTACCAAAAAAAATTGGCTAATTAATCTAACCGATACTCCTATTCCAGAAAACGTCACGGAAATAGTACAATTAGGTCAAAATTTCGGTCGCACATATAACAAACGTGATCTTCCTGTCTTCAACCTTATTTCTAATTTTGAAGAAAAAATCACGAGTTTTCCAAATGAGTTAAGAAACCAAGCCAGATCCGATTTTACCAACCGTGTACTTTGTTTCCCTAAGTACCCCAAAAACAACTTAAATAATTATGTCACCGATCAAAAAATCCGTGAGACCATGAATTTTAAAAAAAATAACCCGGAAATAATGTTTTTAAAAGCCGACAAAGGTAATACGTCCGTTGCTATGTACAAAGACATGTATAATGAAAAAATGAGACAACAGCTTTCTGACACCACTACGTATAGAGTTTCTAGATATGATCTGTGTAATTCCCTACAAAACAGGGTGAATAAGCTCAGCTATAATTGGTTTACCTCTAAACTTATAACAAAAAATCTACATCGAAACATTTCCACGTACAATAGTGTCCCTCCACGCGCATATGGGCTTCCAAAAATTCACAAAGAGGATGTCCCTTTAAGATTAATTGTCTCTTTTGTTAATAGCCCGACATATACCTTAGCCAAAACTATCAATTCATGGCTCACCGCTAATATTAAACCTCCCATCTCGAGAGTAAAAGATAGTTTTTTATTAGTCGATAAAATTAAGACATTGATTATCCCGGACGATTACACTTTAATATCTTTAGATGTAATTTCTTTGTTTACGAATGTTCCTACAGTTCTCGCACTACGTGCAATAAACAACCGTTGGGCTACTCTAGAAAATAAGATCCCAATCCCTAGGATTGAACTAGAAAAAGCCTTGAAAATTTGTTTTGACTCCGCAATTTTTAAATTTAATAACGAGACCTATGCACAACAATTTGGTTTACCTATGGGATCTCCCCTTTCCCCAATCTTGTCAGACCTCGTCATGGAAGACCTTGAAACCTCTTGCATAAACGATCTAGGTTTTAATTTGCCGTTCTACTTTCGATATGTGGATGATATTCTCACTGCCGTTCCAAATGAAAAAATACATCACATTCTTAATATTTTTAACGGGTATCATCCTAGAATACAATTCACTATTGAAACAGAAGAGAACAATACCATCAGTTTCTTAGACGTTTTGTTGATACACAGCAATAATAATATAAAGACAGATTGGTTTCACAAAAAAACATGGTCAAAAAGATACTTGAATTTCAACTCTCACCATCCTTTGTCCTACAAAATAGGCACCATCATTAGCCTTGTTGATAGAGCTATAAAACTTGCTAGTACAGAGTTCCAGGAAAAAAACTTGGCGCTCATATACAATGTACTAAGATCTAATGATTACCCTCATGGACTATTACAAAAACAAATTAATAAGAGACGCTCCTACATCAACAACATACTTGACCATAATATTGACTCTGCTCCTGTCGAAGATAACAATAGACCTGCTACTACATATATCCCCATTCCATATGTAGCCGGCCTATTCGAGTCACTCAATCGTTTATTCGATAAATATAACGTAAAGTTTGTTGGTAAAAATTCAAAAGACCTAAAACTTGTTTTTGATACCGGTAAGGATAAGATCCCCATAGGCAAACGTTCAAATGTAGTGTATAAAATACCGTGTAAGGACTGTAATCAAGTCTACATAGGTCAAACGGGTCGACATCTCAACACCAGAATTAGGGAACACCAACGTAATATACATGAGACAGATGAACGGCACACAGCTCTAACGAAACATAGGATTGATAAACAACACACTTTCAATTTTGACAACACAAACATCCTTTGTGAAGAACAAAATTATTACAGAAGATTGCTTTTAGAAATGTGCAACATTGTAGGTCATACCAATACGGTAAATCTCAGACAAGACGTTGAACATTTAAGCAATATTTACAAACCTCTAATCTCTGCCCACACAACAAATATTGTTTAACCTAAACTAATTTTTTTATTTTTTTTTTTTAAAAAAAATTATTATTCAGTCTCCATTTACAGTTCTTTCTACATAACCTTTCGTACCAAATATTTATTGTTTTTTCTGTATAATGTTTATAATATGTTCACCTTCACTCTGGATTATTGTGTTTTCCCCCATCAGTCGTTATTCACCGGTTGTCCCAATTGGTTCAACCAACAATATTTCGTTAGACATGTAGAATTTAATTATAAAGAGCTTACCTCCACTTAATTGACACCTGTGAATTAATTTCATGGCTAATTGACCTTCTTTAATAACCTTTTAACACTATGACATATTGACTGTGAAAAAACATAGTTCTTTAAAAATTTTCTTTTTAAATAAATGACTACCAACCTTTAACTCCTACTAAAAAAACTACCGGAAGAGTGACATCGTCTACCGTCACTAAAAAGAACATTGTTTCCGCCAATTGTAATGGTGAAATCGACTACATCTTATTACACTTACTTAACTTAAAAGGTAAATAACACCAAAAAACATCCTTATCACAATTATTCATAAGGTCTTACTATCAGCAATGTTCATTGTCTCTGAGAATGTTACATCTGCAATATTTGTGTCCGATTACTATTAGTACCAATTTTATTTGATTAAGTCCTATTTTCCTTTTGTTTGTTTTTTTTTTTTTTGACAGTTTTTTAATAAATCGTTCTGAGGAGGGCCCATATCCGGGTCGAAACGTTAACTAAAATTACGTTTTCTTAATTGACCGATCACCAATACTACAATATATTACATACGAGGTCGAGAATTCTTATTCATCATATCTACAAAATTGGATTACTTCAGAGAACTAAAATGGGTTTTATTCTAAACATCGAACGTATACATGGAAAAACTACAGCTGGTCACTTACGACGCTGGATCAAGACAGCTGATAAATTGAATAGGATGAAGAACCATCGTATCTTCCTACTGCGCTGTAAGAATGAAAGAATAACACCCAAGCACCTAAAATTCTCTAATAATACCTTAGACAACATTTTTTTTTAATTTGCCAAAATCAAGAACAAAAGCTATACAACTCGCAACCGAGTTCCAAAGTTCTCTTTTGAAACTAGAAATCAATGATCTACACACACACATCATCAATTCCGAAAGAACTATGTGTTACCTCTCTGAAATAATTAATTTAAAACTTGGTAGTACTTTGGGAAACAAATTTTTTGAATCACAAAATCGGATGCTCAACAACAAATTTATTACCATAAAGAACAAGAATATCAAAAAATTCACAAACTTACCGGCTCTAAAAAAATCTTTGAACAAACAAAAAAAATCTTATTCAATTGGACAAACTACCAAAAAAAATTGGCTAATTAATCTAACCGATACTCCTATTCCAGAAAACGTCACGGAAATAGTACAATTAGGTCAAAATTTCGGTCGCACATATAACAAACGTGATCTTCCTGTCTTCAACCTTATTTCTAATTTTGAAGAAAAAATCACGAGTTTTCCAAATGAGTTAAGAAACCAAGCCAGATCCGATTTTACCAACCGTGTACTTTGTTTCCCTAAGTACCCCAAAAACAACTTAAATAATTATGTCACCGATCAAAAAATCCGTGAGACCATGAATTTTAAAAAAAATAACCCGGAAATAATGTTTTTAAAAGCCGACAAAGGTAATACGTCCGTTGCTATGTACAAAGACATGTATAATGAAAAAATGAGACAACAGCTTTCTGACACCACTACGTATAGAGTTTCTAGATATGATCTGTGTAATTCCCTACAAAACAGGGTGAATAAGCTCAGCTATAATTGGTTTACCTCTAAACTTATAACAAAAAATCTACATCGAAACATTTCCACGTACAATAGTGTCCCTCCACGCGCATATGGGCTTCCAAAAATTCACAAAGAGGATGTCCCTTTAAGATTAATTGTCTCTTTTGTTAATAGCCCGACATATACCTTAGCCAAAACTATCAATTCATGGCTCACCGCTAATATTAAACCTCCCATCTCGAGAGTAAAAGATAGTTTTTTATTAGTCGATAAAATTAAGACATTGATTATCCCGGACGATTACACTTTAATATCTTTAGATGTAATTTCTTTGTTTACGAATGTTCCTACAGTTCTCGCACTACGTGCAATAAACAACCGTTGGGCTACTCTAGAAAATAAGATCCCAATCCCTAGGATTGAACTAGAAAAAGCCTTGAAAATTTGTTTTGACTCCGCAATTTTTAAATTTAATAACGAGACCTATGCACAACAATTTGGTTTACCTATGGGATCTCCCCTTTCCCCAATCTTGTCAGACCTCGTCATGGAAGACCTTGAAACCTCTTGCATAAACGATCTAGGTTTTAATTTGCCGTTCTACTTTCGATATGTGGATGATATTCTCACTGCCGTTCCAAATGAAAAAATACATCACATTCTTAATATTTTTAACGGGTATCATCCTAGAATACAATTCACTATTGAAACAGAAGAGAACAATACCATCAGTTTCTTAGACGTTTTGTTGATACACAGCAATAATAATATAAAGACAGATTGGTTTCACAAAAAAACATGGTCAAAAAGATACTTGAATTTCAACTCTCACCATCCTTTGTCCTACAAAATAGGCACCATCATTAGCCTTGTTGATAGAGCTATAAAACTTGCTAGTACAGAGTTCCAGGAAAAAAACTTGGCGCTCATATACAATGTACTAAGATCTAATGATTACCCTCATGGACTATTACAAAAACAAATTAATAAGAGACGCTCCTACATCAACAACATACTTGACCATAATATTGACTCTGCTCCTGTCGAAGATAACAATAGACCTGCTACTACATATATCCCCATTCCATATGTAGCCGGCCTATTCGAGTCACTCAATCGTTTATTCGATAAATATAACGTAAAGTTTGTTGGTAAAAATTCAAAAGACCTAAAACTTGTTTTTGATACCGGTAAGGATAAGATCCCCATAGGCAAACGTTCAAATGTAGTGTATAAAATACCGTGTAAGGACTGTAATCAAGTCTACATAGGTCAAACGGGTCGACATCTCAACACCAGAATTAGGGAACACCAACGTAATATACATGAGACAGATGAACGGCACACAGCTCTAACGAAACATAGGATTGATAAACAACACACTTTCAATTTTGACAACACAAACATCCTTTGTGAAGAACAAAATTATTACAGAAGATTGCTTTTAGAAATGTGCAACATTGTAGGTCATACCAATACGGTAAATCTCAGACAAGACGTTGAACATTTAAGCAATATTTACAAACCTCTAATCTCTGCCCACACAACAAATATTGTTTAACCTAAACTAATTTTTTTATTTTTTTTTTTTAAAAAAAATTATTATTCAGTCTCCATTTACAGTTCTTTCTACATAACCTTTCGTACCAAATATTTATTGTTTTTTCTGTATAATGTTTATAATATGTTCACCTTCACTCTGGATTATTGTGTTTTCCCCCATCAGTCGTTATTCACCGGTTGTCCCAATTGGTTCAACCAACAATATTTCGTTAGACATGTAGAATTTAATTATAAAGAGCTTACCTCCACTTAATTGACACCTGTGAATTAATTTCATGGCTAATTGACCTTCTTTAATAACCTTTTAACACTATGACATATTGACTGTGAAAAAACATAGTTCTTTAAAAATTTTCTTTTTAAATAAATGACTACCAACCTTTAACTCCTACTAAAAAAACTACCGGAAGAGTGACATCGTCTACCGTCACTAAAAAGAACATTGTTTCCGCCAATTGTAATGGTGAAATCGACTACATCTTATTACACTTACTTAACTTAAAAGGTAAATAACACCAAAAAACATCCTTATCACAATTATTCATAAGGTCTTACTATCAGCAATGTTCATTGTCTCTGAGAATGTTACATCTGCAATATTTGTGTCCGATTACTATTAGTACCAATTTTATTTGATTAAGTCCTATTTTCCTTTTGTTTGTTTTTTTTTTTTTTGACAGTTTTTTAATAAATCGTTCTGAGGAGGGCCCATATCCGGGTCGAAACGTTAACTAAAATTACGTTTTCTTAATTGACCGATCACCAATACTACAATATATTACATACGAGGTCGAGAATTCTTATTCATCATATCTACAAAATTGGATTACTTCAGAGAACTAAAATGGGTTTTATTCTAAACATCGAACGTATACATGGAAAAACTACAGCTGGTCACTTACGACGCTGGATCAAGACAGCTGATAAATTGAATAGGATGAAGAACCATCGTATCTTCCTACTGCGCTGTAAGAATGAAAGAATAACACCCAAGCACCTAAAATTCTCTAATAATACCTTAGACAACATTTTTTTTTAATTTGCCAAAATCAAGAACAAAAGCTATACAACTCGCAACCGAGTTCCAAAGTTCTCTTTTGAAACTAGAAATCAATGATCTACACACACACATCATCAATTCCGAAAGAACTATGTGTTACCTCTCTGAAATAATTAATTTAAAACTTGGTAGTACTTTGGGAAACAAATTTTTTGAATCACAAAATCGGATGCTCAACAACAAATTTATTACCATAAAGAACAAGAATATCAAAAAATTCACAAACTTACCGGCTCTAAAAAAATCTTTGAACAAACAAAAAAAATCTTATTCAATTGGACAAACTACCAAAAAAAATTGGCTAATTAATCTAACCGATACTCCTATTCCAGAAAACGTCACGGAAATAGTACAATTAGGTCAAAATTTCGGTCGCACATATAACAAACGTGATCTTCCTGTCTTCAACCTTATTTCTAATTTTGAAGAAAAAATCACGAGTTTTCCAAATGAGTTAAGAAACCAAGCCAGATCCGATTTTACCAACCGTGTACTTTGTTTCCCTAAGTACCCCAAAAACAACTTAAATAATTATGTCACCGATCAAAAAATCCGTGAGACCATGAATTTTAAAAAAAATAACCCGGAAATAATGTTTTTAAAAGCCGACAAAGGTAATACGTCCGTTGCTATGTACAAAGACATGTATAATGAAAAAATGAGACAACAGCTTTCTGACACCACTACGTATAGAGTTTCTAGATATGATCTGTGTAATTCCCTACAAAACAGGGTGAATAAGCTCAGCTATAATTGGTTTACCTCTAAACTTATAACAAAAAATCTACATCGAAACATTTCCACGTACAATAGTGTCCCTCCACGCGCATATGGGCTTCCAAAAATTCACAAAGAGGATGTCCCTTTAAGATTAATTGTCTCTTTTGTTAATAGCCCGACATATACCTTAGCCAAAACTATCAATTCATGGCTCACCGCTAATATTAAACCTCCCATCTCGAGAGTAAAAGATAGTTTTTTATTAGTCGATAAAATTAAGACATTGATTATCCCGGACGATTACACTTTAATATCTTTAGATGTAATTTCTTTGTTTACGAATGTTCCTACAGTTCTCGCACTACGTGCAATAAACAACCGTTGGGCTACTCTAGAAAATAAGATCCCAATCCCTAGGATTGAACTAGAAAAAGCCTTGAAAATTTGTTTTGACTCCGCAATTTTTAAATTTAATAACGAGACCTATGCACAACAATTTGGTTTACCTATGGGATCTCCCCTTTCCCCAATCTTGTCAGACCTCGTCATGGAAGACCTTGAAACCTCTTGCATAAACGATCTAGGTTTTAATTTGCCGTTCTACTTTCGATATGTGGATGATATTCTCACTGCCGTTCCAAATGAAAAAATACATCACATTCTTAATATTTTTAACGGGTATCATCCTAGAATACAATTCACTATTGAAACAGAAGAGAACAATACCATCAGTTTCTTAGACGTTTTGTTGATACACAGCAATAATAATATAAAGACAGATTGGTTTCACAAAAAAACATGGTCAAAAAGATACTTGAATTTCAACTCTCACCATCCTTTGTCCTACAAAATAGGCACCATCATTAGCCTTGTTGATAGAGCTATAAAACTTGCTAGTACAGAGTTCCAGGAAAAAAACTTGGCGCTCATATACAATGTACTAAGATCTAATGATTACCCTCATGGACTATTACAAAAACAAATTAATAAGAGACGCTCCTACATCAACAACATACTTGACCATAATATTGACTCTGCTCCTGTCGAAGATAACAATAGACCTGCTACTACATATATCCCCATTCCATATGTAGCCGGCCTATTCGAGTCACTCAATCGTTTATTCGATAAATATAACGTAAAGTTTGTTGGTAAAAATTCAAAAGACCTAAAACTTGTTTTTGATACCGGTAAGGATAAGATCCCCATAGGCAAACGTTCAAATGTAGTGTATAAAATACCGTGTAAGGACTGTAATCAAGTCTACATAGGTCAAACGGGTCGACATCTCAACACCAGAATTAGGGAACACCAACGTAATATACATGAGACAGATGAACGGCACACAGCTCTAACGAAACATAGGATTGATAAACAACACACTTTCAATTTTGACAACACAAACATCCTTTGTGAAGAACAAAATTATTACAGAAGATTGCTTTTAGAAATGTGCAACATTGTAGGTCATACCAATACGGTAAATCTCAGACAAGACGTTGAACATTTAAGCAATATTTACAAACCTCTAATCTCTGCCCACACAACAAATATTGTTTAACCTAAACTAATTTTTTTATTTTTTTTTTTAAAAAAAAATTATTATTCAGTCTCCATTTACAGTTCTTTCTACATAACCTTTCGTACCAAATATTTATTGTTTTTTCTGTATAATGTTTATAATATGTTCACCTTCACTCTGGATTATTGTGTTTTCCCCCATCAGTCGTTATTCACCGGTTGTCCCAATTGGTTCAACCAACAATATTTCGTTAGACATGTAGAATTTAATTATAAAGAGCTTACCTCCACTTAATTGACACCTGTGAATTAATTTCATGGCTAATTGACCTTCTTTAATAACCTTTTAACACTATGACATATTGACTGTGAAAAAACATAGTTCTTTAAAAATTTTCTTTTTAAATAAATGACTACCAACCTTTAACTCCTACTAAAAAAACTACCGGAAGAGTGACATCGTCTACCGTCACTAAAAAGAACATTGTTTCCGCCAATTGTAATGGTGAAATCGACTACATCTTATTACACTTACTTAACTTAAAAGGTAAATAACACCAAAAAACATCCTTATCACAATTATTCATAAGGTCTTACTATCAGCAATGTTCATTGTCTCTGAGAATGTTACATCTGCAATATTTGTGTCCGATTACTATTAGTACCAATTTTATTTGATTAAGTCCTATTTTCCTTTTGTTTGTTTTTTTTTTTTTTGACAGTTTTTTAATAAATCGTTCTGAGGAGGGCCCATATCCGGGTCGAAACGTTAACTAAAATTACGTTTTCTTAATTGACCGATCACCAATACTACAATATATTACATACGAGGTCGAGAATTCTTATTCATCATATCTACAAAATTGGATTACTTCAGAGAACTAAAATGGGTTTTATTCTAAACATCGAACGTATACATGGAAAAACTACAGCTGGTCACTTACGACGCTGGATCAAGACAGCTGATAAATTGAATAGGATGAAGAACCATCGTATCTTCCTACTGCGCTGTAAGAATGAAAGAATAACACCCAAGCACCTAAAATTCTCTAATAATACCTTAGACAACATTTTTTTTTAATTTGCCAAAATCAAGAACAAAAGCTATACAACTCGCAACCGAGTTCCAAAGTTCTCTTTTGAAACTAGAAATCAATGATCTACACACACACATCATCAATTCCGAAAGAACTATGTGTTACCTCTCTGAAATAATTAATTTAAAACTTGGTAGTACTTTGGGAAACAAATTTTTTGAATCACAAAATCGGATGCTCAACAACAAATTTATTACCATAAAGAACAAGAATATCAAAAAATTCACAAACTTACCGGCTCTAAAAAAATCTTTGAACAAACAAAAAAAATCTTATTCAATTGGACAAACTACCAAAAAAAATTGGCTAATTAATCTAACCGATACTCCTATTCCAGAAAACGTCACGGAAATAGTACAATTAGGTCAAAATTTCGGTCGCACATATAACAAACGTGATCTTCCTGTCTTCAACCTTATTTCTAATTTTGAAGAAAAAATCACGAGTTTTCCAAATGAGTTAAGAAACCAAGCCAGATCCGATTTTACCAACCGTGTACTTTGTTTCCCTAAGTACCCCAAAAACAACTTAAATAATTATGTCACCGATCAAAAAATCCGTGAAACCATGAATTTAAAAAAAAATAACCCGGAAATAATGTTTTTAAAAGCCGACAAAGGTAATACGTCCGTTGCTATGTACAAAGACATGTATAATGAAAAAATGAGACAACAGCTTTCTGACACCACTACGTATAGAGTTTCTAGATATGATCTGTGTAATTCCCTACAAAACAGGGTGAATAAGCTCAGCTATAATTGGTTTACCTCTAAACTTATAACAAAAAATCTACATCGAAACATTTCCACGTACAATAGTGTCCCTCCACGAGCATATGGGCTTCCAAAAATTCACAAAGAGGATGTCCCTTTAAGATTAATTGTCTCTTTTGTTAATAGCCCGACATATACCTTAGCCAAAACTATCAATTCATGGCTCACCACTAATATTAAACCTCCCATCTCGAGAGTAAAAGATAGTTTTTTATTAGTCGATAAAATTAAGACATTGATTATCCCGGACAATTACACTTTAATATCTTTAGATGTAATTTCTTTGTTTACGAATGTTCCTACAGTTCTCGCACTACGTGCAATAAACAACCGTTGGGCTACTCTAGAAAATAAGATCCCAATCCCTAGGATTGAACTAGAAAAAGCCTTAAAAATTTGTTTTGACTCCGCAATTTTTAAATTTAATAACGAGACCTATGCACAACAATTTGGTTTACCTATGGGATCTCCCCTTTCCCCAATCTTGTCAGACCTCGTCATGGAAGACCTTGAAACCTCTTGCATAAACGATCTAGGTTTTAATTTGCCGTTCTACTTTCGATATGTGGATGATATTCTCACTGCCGTTCCAAATGAAAAAATACATCACATTCTTAATATTTTTAACGGGTATCATCCTAGAATACAATTCACTATTGAAACAGAAGAGAACAATACCATCAGTTTCTTAGACGTTTTGTTGATACACAGCAATAATAATATAAAGACAGATTGGTTTCACAAAAAAACATGGTCAAAAAGATACTTGAATTTCAACTCTCACCATCCTTTGTCCTACAAAATA
Source organism: Neodiprion fabricii (assembly GCF_021155785.1). NCBI lineage: Eukaryota > Metazoa > Arthropoda > Insecta > Hymenoptera > Diprionidae > Neodiprion > Neodiprion fabricii. Next base: position 15,286,499 of record NC_060241.1, on the reverse strand, counting down.
GGCACCATCATTAGCCTTGTTGATAGAGCTATAAAACTTGCTAGTACAGAGTTCCAGGAAAAAAACTTGGCGCTCATATACAATGTACTAAGATCTAATGATTACCCTCGTGGACTATTACAAAAACAAATTAATAAGAGACGCTCCTACATCAACAACATACTTGACCATAATATTGACTCTGCTCCTGTCGAAGATAACAATAGACCTGCTACTACATATATCCCCATTCCATATGTAGCCGGCCTATTCGAGTCACTCAATCGTTTATTCGATAAATATAACGTAAAGTTTGTTGGTAAAAATTCAAAAGACCTAAAACTTGTTTTTGATACCACTAAGGATAAGATCCCCATAGGCAAACGTTCAAATGTAGTGTATAAAATACCGTGTAAGGACTGTAATCAAGTCTACATAGGTCAAACGGGTCGACATTTCAACACCAGAATTAGGGAACACCAACGTAATATACATGAGACAGATGAACGGCACACAGCTCTAACGAAACATAGGATTGATAAACAACACACTTTCAATTTTGACAACACAAACATCCTTTGTGAAGAACAAAATTATTACAGATGATTGCTTTTAGAAATGTGCAACATTGTAGGTCATACCAATACGGTAAATCTCAGACAAGACGTTGAACATTTAAGCAATATTTACAAACCTCTAATCTCTGCCCACACAACAAATATTGTTTAACCTAAACTAATTTTTTTATTTTTTTTTTTTTAAAAAATTATTATTTAGTCTCCATTTACAGTTCTTTCTACATAACCTTTCGTACCAAATATTTATTGTTTTTTCTGTATAATGTTTATAATATGTTCACCTTCACTCTGGATTATTGTGTTTTCCCCCATCAGTCGTTATTCACCGGTTGTCCCAATTGGTTCAACCAACAATATTTCGTTAGACATGTAGAATTTAATTATAAAGAGCTTACCTCCACTTAATTGACACCTGTGAATTAATTTCATGGCTAATTGACCTTCTTTAATAACCTTTCAACACTATGACATATTGACTGTGAAAAAACATAGTTCTTTAAAAATTTTCTTTTTAAATAAATGACTACCAACCTTTAACTCCTACTAAAAAAACTACCGGAAGAGTGACATCGTCTACCGTCACTAAAAAGAACATTGTTTCCGCCAATTGTAATGGTGAAATCGACTACATCTTATTACACTTACTTAACTTAAAAGGTAAATAACACCAAAAAACATCCTTATCACAATTATTCATAAGGTCTTACTATCAGCAATGTTCATTGTCTCTGAGAATGTTACATCTGCAATATTTGTGTCCGATTACTATTAGTACCAATTTTATTTGATTAAGTCCTATTTTCCTTTTGTTTGTTTTTTTTTTTTTTGACAGTTTTTTAATAAATCGTTCTGAGGAGGGCCCATATCCGGGTCGAAACGTTAACTAAAATTACGTTTTCTTAATTGACCGATCACCAATACTACAATATATTACATACGAGGTCGAGAATTCTTATTCATCATATCTACAAAATTGGATTACTTCAGAGAACTAAAATGGGTTTTATTCTAAACATCGAACGTATACATGGAAAAACTACAGCTGGTCACTTACGACGCTGGATCAAGACAGCTGATAAATTGAATAGGATGAAGAACCATCGTATCTTCCTACTGCGCTGTAAGAATGAAAGAATAACACCCAAGCACCTAAAATTCTCTAATAATACCTTAGACAACATTTTTTTTTAATTTGCCAAAATCAAGAACAAAAGCTATACAACTCGCAACCGAGTTCCAAAGTTCTCTTTTGAAACTAGAAATCAATGATCTACACACACACATCATCAATTCCGAAAGAACTATGTGTTACCTCTCTGAAATAATTAATTTAAAACTTGGTAGTACTTTGGGAAACAAATTTTTTGAATCACAAAATCGGATGCTCAACAACAAATTTATTACCATAAAGAACAAGAATATCAAAAAATTCACAAACTTACCGGCTCTAAAAAAATCTTTGAACAAACAAAAAAAATCTTATTCAATTGGACAAACTACCAAAAAAAATTGGCTAATTAATCTAACCGATACTCCTATTCCAGAAAACGTCACGGAAATAGTACAATTAGGTCAAAATTTCGGTCGCACATATAACAAACGTGATCTTCCTGTCTTCAACCTTATTTCTAATTTTGAAGAAAAAATCACGAGTTTTCCAAATGAGTTAAGAAACCAAGCCAGATCCGATTTTACCAACCGTGTACTTTGTTTCCCTAAGTACCCCAAAAACAACTTAAATAATTATGTCACCGATCAAAAAATCCGTGAGACCATGAATTTTAAAAAAAATAACCCGGAAATAATGTTTTTAAAAGCCGACAAAGGTAATACGTCCGTTGCTATGTACAAAGACATGTATAATGAAAAAATGAGACAACAGCTTTCTGACACCACTACGTATAGAGTTTCTAGATATGATCTGTGTAATTCCCTACAAAACAGGGTGAATAAGCTCAGCTATAATTGGTTTACCTCTAAACTTATAACAAAAAATCTACATCGAAACATTTCCACGTACAATAGTGTCCCTCCACGCGCATATGGGCTTCCAAAAATTCACAAAGAGGATGTCCCTTTAAGATTAATTGTCTCTTTTGTTAATAGCCCGACATATACCTTAGCCAAAACTATCAATTCATGGCTCACCGCTAATATTAAACCTCCCATCTCGAGAGTAAAAGATAGTTTTTTATTAGTCGATAAAATTAAGACATTGATTATCCCGGACGATTACACTTTAATATCTTTAGATGTAATTTCTTTGTTTACGAATGTTCCTACAGTTCTCGCACTACGTGCAATAAACAACCGTTGGGCTACTCTAGAAAATAAGATCCCAATCCCTAGGATTGAACTAGAAAAAGCCTTGAAAATTTGTTTTGACTCCGCAATTTTTAAATTTAATAACGAGACCTATGCACAACAATTTGGTTTACCTATGGGATCTCCCCTTTCCCCAATCTTGTCAGACCTCGTCATGGAAGACCTTGAAACCTCTTGCATAAACGATCTAGGTTTTAATTTGCCGTTCTACTTTCGATATGTGGATGATATTCTCACTGCCGTTCCAAATGAAAAAATACATCACATTCTTAATATTTTTAACGGGTATCATCCTAGAATACAATTCACTATTGAAACAGAAGAGAACAATACCATCAGTTTCTTAGACGTTTTGTTGATACACAGCAATAATAATATAAAGACAGATTGGTTTCACAAAAAAACATGGTCAAAAAGATACTTGAATTTCAACTCTCACCATCCTTTGTCCTACAAAATAGGCACCATCATTAGCCTTGTTGATAGAGCTATAAAACTTGCTAGTACAGAGTTCCAGGAAAAAAACTTGGCGCTCATATACAATGTACTAAGATCTAATGATTACCCTCATGGACTATTACAAAAACAAATTAATAAGAGACGCTCCTACATCAACAACATACTTGACCATAATATTGACTCTGCTCCTGTCGAAGATAACAATAGACCTGCTACTACATATATCCCCATTCCATATGTAGCCGGCCTATTCGAGTCACTCAATCGTTTATTCGATAAATATAACGTAAAGTTTGTTGGTAAAAATTCAAAAGACCTAAAACTTGTTTTTGATACCGGTAAGGATAAGATCCCCATAGGCAAACGTTCAAATGTAGTGTATAAAATACCGTGTAAGGACTGTAATCAAGTCTACATAGGTCAAACGGGTCGACATCTCAACACCAGAATTAGGGAACACCAACGTAATATACATGAGACAGATGAACGGCACACAGCTCTAACGAAACATAGGATTGATAAACAACACACTTTCAATTTTGACAACACAAACATCCTTTGTGAAGAACAAAATTATTACAGAAGATTGCTTTTAGAAATGTGCAACATTGTAGGTCATACCAATACGGTAAATCTCAGACAAGACGTTGAACATTTAAGCAATATTTACAAACCTCTAATCTCTGCCCACACAACAAATATTGTTTAACCTAAACTAATTTTTTTATTTTTTTTTTTTAAAAAAAATTATTATTCAGTCTCCATTTACAGTTCTTTCTACATAACCTTTCGTACCAAATATTTATTGTTTTTTCTGTATAATGTTTATAATATGTTCACCTTCACTCTGGATTATTGTGTTTTCCCCCATCAGTCGTTATTCACCGGTTGTCCCAATTGGTTCAACCAACAATATTTCGTTAGACATGTAGAATTTAATTATAAAGAGCTTACCTCCACTTAATTGACACCTGTGAATTAATTTCATGGCTAATTGACCTTCTTTAATAACCTTTTAACACTATGACATATTGACTGTGAAAAAACATAGTTCTTTAAAAATTTTCTTTTTAAATAAATGACTACCAACCTTTAACTCCTACTAAAAAAACTACCGGAAGAGTGACATCGTCTACCGTCACTAAAAAGAACATTGTTTCCGCCAATTGTAATGGTGAAATCGACTACATCTTATTACACTTACTTAACTTAAAAGGTAAATAACACCAAAAAACATCCTTATCACAATTATTCATAAGGTCTTACTATCAGCAATGTTCATTGTCTCTGAGAATGTTACATCTGCAATATTTGTGTCCGATTACTATTAGTACCAATTTTATTTGATTAAGTCCTATTTTCCTTTTGTTTGTTTTTTTTTTTTTTGACAGTTTTTTAATAAATCGTTCTGAGGAGGGCCCATATCCGGGTCGAAACGTTAACTAAAATTACGTTTTCTTAATTGACCGATCACCAATACTACAATATATTACATACGAGGTCGAGAATTCTTATTCATCATATCTACAAAATTGGATTACTTCAGAGAACTAAAATGGGTTTTATTCTAAACATCGAACGTATACATGGAAAAACTACAGCTGGTCACTTACGACGCTGGATCAAGACAGCTGATAAATTGAATAGGATGAAGAACCATCGTATCTTCCTACTGCGCTGTAAGAATGAAAGAATAACACCCAAGCACCTAAAATTCTCTAATAATACCTTAGACAACATTTTTTTTTAATTTGCCAAAATCAAGAACAAAAGCTATACAACTCGCAACCGAGTTCCAAAGTTCTCTTTTGAAACTAGAAATCAATGATCTACACACACACATCATCAATTCCGAAAGAACTATGTGTTACCTCTCTGAAATAATTAATTTAAAACTTGGTAGTACTTTGGGAAACAAATTTTTTGAATCACAAAATCGGATGCTCAACAACAAATTTATTACCATAAAGAACAAGAATATCAAAAAATTCACAAACTTACCGGCTCTAAAAAAATCTTTGAACAAACAAAAAAAATCTTATTCAATTGGACAAACTACCAAAAAAAATTGGCTAATTAATCTAACCGATACTCCTATTCCAGAAAACGTCACGGAAATAGTACAATTAGGTCAAAATTTCGGTCGCACATATAACAAACGTGATCTTCCTGTCTTCAACCTTATTTCTAATTTTGAAGAAAAAATCACGAGTTTTCCAAATGAGTTAAGAAACCAAGCCAGATCCGATTTTACCAACCGTGTACTTTGTTTCCCTAAGTACCCCAAAAACAACTTAAATAATTATGTCACCGATCAAAAAATCCGTGAGACCATGAATTTTAAAAAAAATAACCCGGAAATAATGTTTTTAAAAGCCGACAAAGGTAATACGTCCGTTGCTATGTACAAAGACATGTATAATGAAAAAATGAGACAACAGCTTTCTGACACCACTACGTATAGAGTTTCTAGATATGATCTGTGTAATTCCCTACAAAACAGGGTGAATAAGCTCAGCTATAATTGGTTTACCTCTAAACTTATAACAAAAAATCTACATCGAAACATTTCCACGTACAATAGTGTCCCTCCACGCGCATATGGGCTTCCAAAAATTCACAAAGAGGATGTCCCTTTAAGATTAATTGTCTCTTTTGTTAATAGCCCGACATATACCTTAGCCAAAACTATCAATTCATGGCTCACCGCTAATATTAAACCTCCCATCTCGAGAGTAAAAGATAGTTTTTTATTAGTCGATAAAATTAAGACATTGATTATCCCGGACGATTACACTTTAATATCTTTAGATGTAATTTCTTTGTTTACGAATGTTCCTACAGTTCTCGCACTACGTGCAATAAACAACCGTTGGGCTACTCTAGAAAATAAGATCCCAATCCCTAGGATTGAACTAGAAAAAGCCTTGAAAATTTGTTTTGACTCCGCAATTTTTAAATTTAATAACGAGACCTATGCACAACAATTTGGTTTACCTATGGGATCTCCCCTTTCCCCAATCTTGTCAGACCTCGTCATGGAAGACCTTGAAACCTCTTGCATAAACGATCTAGGTTTTAATTTGCCGTTCTACTTTCGATATGTGGATGATATTCTCACTGCCGTTCCAAATGAAAAAATACATCACATTCTTAATATTTTTAACGGGTATCATCCTAGAATACAATTCACTATTGAAACAGAAGAGAACAATACCATCAGTTTCTTAGACGTTTTGTTGATACACAGCAATAATAATATAAAGACAGATTGGTTTCACAAAAAAACATGGTCAAAAAGATACTTGAATTTCAACTCTCACCATCCTTTGTCCTACAAAATAGGCACCATCATTAGCCTTGTTGATAGAGCTATAAAACTTGCTAGTACAGAGTTCCAGGAAAAAAACTTGGCGCTCATATACAATGTACTAAGATCTAATGATTACCCTCATGGACTATTACAAAAACAAATTAATAAGAGACGCTCCTACATCAACAACATACTTGACCATAATATTGACTCTGCTCCTGTCGAAGATAACAATAGACCTGCTACTACATATATCCCCATTCCATATGTAGCCGGCCTATTCGAGTCACTCAATCGTTTATTCGATAAATATAACGTAAAGTTTGTTGGTAAAAATTCAAAAGACCTAAAACTTGTTTTTGATACCGGTAAGGATAAGATCCCCATAGGCAAACGTTCAAATGTAGTGTATAAAATACCGTGTAAGGACTGTAATCAAGTCTACATAGGTCAAACGGGTCGACATCTCAACACCAGAATTAGGGAACACCAACGTAATATACATGAGACAGATGAACGGCACACAGCTCTAACGAAACATAGGATTGATAAACAACACACTTTCAATTTTGACAACACAAACATCCTTTGTGAAGAACAAAATTATTACAGAAGATTGCTTTTAGAAATGTGCAACATTGTAGGTCATACCAATACGGTAAATCTCAGACAAGACGTTGAACATTTAAGCAATATTTACAAACCTCTAATCTCTGCCCACACAACAAATATTGTTTAACCTAAACTAATTTTTTTATTTTTTTTTTTAAAAAAAAATTATTATTCAGTCTCCATTTACAGTTCTTTCTACATAACCTTTCGTACCAAATATTTATTGTTTTTTCTGTATAATGTTTATAATATGTTCACCTTCACTCTGGATTATTGTGTTTTCCCCCATCAGTCGTTATTCACCGGTTGTCCCAATTGGTTCAACCAACAATATTTCGTTAGACATGTAGAATTTAATTATAAAGAGCTTACCTCCACTTAATTGACACCTGTGAATTAATTTCATGGCTAATTGACCTTCTTTAATAACCTTTTAACACTATGACATATTGACTGTGAAAAAACATAGTTCTTTAAAAATTTTCTTTTTAAATAAATGACTACCAACCTTTAACTCCTACTAAAAAAACTACCGGAAGAGTGACATCGTCTACCGTCACTAAAAAGAACATTGTTTCCGCCAATTGTAATGGTGAAATCGACTACATCTTATTACACTTACTTAACTTAAAAGGTAAATAACACCAAAAAACATCCTTATCACAATTATTCATAAGGTCTTACTATCAGCAATGTTCATTGTCTCTGAGAATGTTACATCTGCAATATTTGTGTCCGATTACTATTAGTACCAATTTTATTTGATTAAGTCCTATTTTCCTTTTGTTTGTTTTTTTTTTTTTTGACAGTTTTTTAATAAATCGTTCTGAGGAGGGCCCATATCCGGGTCGAAACGTTAACTAAAATTACGTTTTCTTAATTGACCGATCACCAATACTACAATATATTACATACGAGGTCGAGAATTCTTATTCATCATATCTACAAAATTGGATTACTTCAGAGAACTAAAATGGGTTTTATTCTAAACATCGAACGTATACATGGAAAAACTACAGCTGGTCACTTACGACGCTGGATCAAGACAGCTGATAAATTGAATAGGATGAAGAACCATCGTATCTTCCTACTGCGCTGTAAGAATGAAAGAATAACACCCAAGCACCTAAAATTCTCTAATAATACCTTAGACAACATTTTTTTTTAATTTGCCAAAATCAAGAACAAAAGCTATACAACTCGCAACCGAGTTCCAAAGTTCTCTTTTGAAACTAGAAATCAATGATCTACACACACACATCATCAATTCCGAAAGAACTATGTGTTACCTCTCTGAAATAATTAATTTAAAACTTGGTAGTACTTTGGGAAACAAATTTTTTGAATCACAAAATCGGATGCTCAACAACAAATTTATTACCATAAAGAACAAGAATATCAAAAAATTCACAAACTTACCGGCTCTAAAAAAATCTTTGAACAAACAAAAAAAATCTTATTCAATTGGACAAACTACCAAAAAAAATTGGCTAATTAATCTAACCGATACTCCTATTCCAGAAAACGTCACGGAAATAGTACAATTAGGTCAAAATTTCGGTCGCACATATAACAAACGTGATCTTCCTGTCTTCAACCTTATTTCTAATTTTGAAGAAAAAATCACGAGTTTTCCAAATGAGTTAAGAAACCAAGCCAGATCCGATTTTACCAACCGTGTACTTTGTTTCCCTAAGTACCCCAAAAACAACTTAAATAATTATGTCACCGATCAAAAAATCCGTGAGACCATGAATTTTAAAAAAAATAACCCGGAAATAATGTTTTTAAAAGCCGACAAAGGTAATACGTCCGTTGCTATGTACAAAGACATGTATAATGAAAAAATGAGACAACAGCTTTCTGACACCACTACGTATAGAGTTTCTAGATATGATCTGTGTAATTCCCTACAAAACAGGGTGAATAAGCTCAGCTATAATTGGTTTACCTCTAAACTTATAACAAAAAATCTACATCGAAACATTTCCACGTACAATAGTGTCCCTCCACGCGCATATGGGCTTCCAAAAATTCACAAAGAGGATGTCCCTTTAAGATTAATTGTCTCTTTTGTTAATAGCCCGACATATACCTTAGCCAAAACTATCAATTCATGGCTCACCGCTAATATTAAACCTCCCATCTCGAGAGTAAAAGATAGTTTTTTATTAGTCGATAAAATTAAGACATTGATTATCCCGGACGATTACACTTTAATATCTTTAGATGTAATTTCTTTGTTTACGAATGTTCCTACAGTTCTCGCACTACGTGCAATAAACAACCGTTGGGCTACTCTAGAAAATAAGATCCCAATCCCTAGGATTGAACTAGAAAAAGCCTTGAAAATTTGTTTTGACTCCGCAATTTTTAAATTTAATAACGAGACCTATGCACAACAATTTGGTTTACCTATGGGATCTCCCCTTTCCCCAATCTTGTCAGACCTCGTCATGGAAGACCTTGAAACCTCTTGCATAAACGATCTAGGTTTTAATTTGCCGTTCTACTTTCGATATGTGGATGATATTCTCACTGCCGTTCCAAATGAAAAAATACATCACATTCTTAATATTTTTAACGGGTATCATCCTAGAATACAATTCACTATTGAAACAGAAGAGAACAATACCATCAGTTTCTTAGACGTTTTGTTGATACACAGCAATAATAATATAAAGACAGATTGGTTTCACAAAAAAACATGGTCAAAAAGATACTTGAATTTCAACTCTCACCATCCTTTGTCCTACAAAATAGGCACCATCATTAGCCTTGTTGATAGAGCTATAAAACTTGCTAGTACAGAGTTCCAGGAAAAAAACTTGGCGCTCATATACAATGTACTAAGATCTAATGATTACCCTCATGGACTATTACAAAAACAAATTAATAAGAGACGCTCCTACATCAACAACATACTTGACCATAATATTGACTCTGCTCCTGTCGAAGATAACAATAGACCTGCTACTACATATATCCCCATTCCATATGTAGCCGGCCTATTCGAGTCACTCAATCGTTTATTCGATAAATATAACGTAAAGTTTGTTGGTAAAAATTCAAAAGACCTAAAACTTGTTTTTGATACCGGTAAGGATAAGATCCCCATAGGCAAACGTTCAAATGTAGTGTATAAAATACCGTGTAAGGACTGTAATCAAGTCTACATAGGTCAAACGGGTCGACATCTCAACACCAGAATTAGGGAACACCAACGTAATATACATGAGACAGATGAACGGCACACAGCTCTAACGAAACATAGGATTGATAAACAACACACTTTCAATTTTGACAACACAAACATCCTTTGTGAAGAACAAAATTATTACAGAAGATTGCTTTTAGAAATGTGCAACATTGTAGGTCATACCAATACGGTAAATCTCAGACAAGACGTTGAACATTTAAGCAATATTTACAAACCTCTAATCTCTGCCCACACAACAAATATTGTTTAACCTAAACTAATTTTTTTATTTTTTTTTTTAAAAAAAAATTATTATTCAGTCTCCATTTACAGTTCTTTCTACATAACCTTTCGTACCAAATATTTATTGTTTTTTCTGTATAATGTTTATAATATGTTCACCTTCACTCTGGATTATTGTGTTTTCCCCCATCAGTCGTTATTCACCGGTTGTCCCAATTGGTTCAACCAACAATATTTCGTTAGACATGTAGAATTTAATTATAAAGAGCTTACCTCCACTTAATTGACACCTGTGAATTAATTTCATGGCTAATTGACCTTCTTTAATAACCTTTTAACACTATGACATATTGACTGTGAAAAAACATAGTTCTTTAAAAATTTTCTTTTTAAATAAATGACTACCAACCTTTAACTCCTACTAAAAAAACTACCGGAAGAGTGACATCGTCTACCGTCACTAAAAAGAACATTGTTTCCGCCAATTGTAATGGTGAAATCGACTACATCTTATTACACTTACTTAACTTAAAAGGTAAATAACACCAAAAAACATCCTTATCACAATTATTCATAAGGTCTTACTATCAGCAATGTTCATTGTCTCTGAGAATGTTACATCTGCAATATTTGTGTCCGATTACTATTAGTACCAATTTTATTTGATTAAGTCCTATTTTCCTTTTGTTTGTTTTTTTTTTTTTTGACAGTTTTTTAATAAATCGTTCTGAGGAGGGCCCATATCCGGGTCGAAACGTTAACTAAAATTACGTTTTCTTAATTGACCGATCACCAATACTACAATATATTACATACGAGGTCGAGAATTCTTATTCATCATATCTACAAAATTGGATTACTTCAGAGAACTAAAATGGGTTTTATTCTAAACATCGAACGTATACATGGAAAAACTACAGCTGGTCACTTACGACGCTGGATCAAGACAGCTGATAAATTGAATAGGATGAAGAACCATCGTATCTTCCTACTGCGCTGTAAGAATGAAAGAATAACACCCAAGCACCTAAAATTCTCTAATAATACCTTAGACAACATTTTTTTTTAATTTGCCAAAATCAAGAACAAAAGCTATACAACTCGCAACCGAGTTCCAAAGTTCTCTTTTGAAACTAGAAATCAATGATCTACACACACACATCATCAATTCCGAAAGAACTATGTGTTACCTCTCTGAAATAATTAATTTAAAACTTGGTAGTACTTTGGGAAACAAATTTTTTGAATCACAAAATCGGATGCTCAACAACAAATTTATTACCATAAAGAACAAGAATATCAAAAAATTCACAAACTTACCGGCTCTAAAAAAATCTTTGAACAAACAAAAAAAATCTTATTCAATTGGACAAACTACCAAAAAAAATTGGCTAATTAATCTAACCGATACTCCTATTCCAGAAAACGTCACGGAAATAGTACAATTAGGTCAAAATTTCGGTCGCACATATAACAAACGTGATCTTCCTGTCTTCAACCTTATTTCTAATTTTGAAGAAAAAATCACGAGTTTTCCAAATGAGTTAAGAAACCAAGCCAGATCCGATTTTACCAACCGTGTACTTTGTTTCCCTAAGTACCCCAAAAACAACTTAAATAATTATGTCACCGATCAAAAAATCCGTGAAACCATGAATTTAAAAAAAAATAACCCGGAAATAATGTTTTTAAAAGCCGACAAAGGTAATACGTCCGTTGCTATGTACAAAGACATGTATAATGAAAAAATGAGACAACAGCTTTCTGACACCACTACGTATAGAGTTTCTAGATATGATCTGTGTAATTCCCTACAAAACAGGGTGAATAAGCTCAGCTATAATTGGTTTACCTCTAAACTTATAACAAAAAATCTACATCGAAACATTTCCACGTACAATAGTGTCCCTCCACGAGCATATGGGCTTCCAAAAATTCACAAAGAGGATGTCCCTTTAAGATTAATTGTCTCTTTTGTTAATAGCCCGACATATACCTTAGCCAAAACTATCAATTCATGGCTCACCACTAATATTAAACCTCCCATCTCGAGAGTAAAAGATAGTTTTTTATTAGTCGATAAAATTAAGACATTGATTATCCCGGACAATTACACTTTAATATCTTTAGATGTAATTTCTTTGTTTACGAATGTTCCTACAGTTCTCGCACTACGTGCAATAAACAACCGTTGGGCTACTCTAGAAAATAAGATCCCAATCCCTAGGATTGAACTAGAAAAAGCCTTAAAAATTTGTTTTGACTCCGCAATTTTTAAATTTAATAACGAGACCTATGCACAACAATTTGGTTTACCTATGGGATCTCCCCTTTCCCCAATCTTGTCAGACCTCGTCATGGAAGACCTTGAAACCTCTTGCATAAACGATCTAGGTTTTAATTTGCCGTTCTACTTTCGATATGTGGATGATATTCTCACTGCCGTTCCAAATGAAAAAATACATCACATTCTTAATATTTTTAACGGGTATCATCCTAGAATACAATTCACTATTGAAACAGAAGAGAACAATACCATCAGTTTCTTAGACGTTTTGTTGATACACAGCAATAATAATATAAAGACAGATTGGTTTCACAAAAAAACATGGTCAAAAAGATACTTGAATTTCAACTCTCACCATCCTTTGTCCTACAAAATAGGCACCATCATTAGCCTTGTTGATAGAGCTATAAAACTTGCTAGTACAGAGTTCCAGGAAAAAAACTTGGCGCTCATATACAATGTACTAAGATCTAATGATTACCCTCGTGGACTATTACAAAAACAAATTAATAAGAGACGCTCCTACATCAACAACATACTTGACCATAATATTGACTCTGCTCCTGTCGAAGATAACAATAGACCTGCTACTACATATATCCCCATTCCATATGTAGCCGGCCTATTCGAGTCACTCAATCGTTTATTCGATAAATATAACGTAAAGTTTGTTGGTAAAAATTCAAAAGACCTAAAACTTGTTTTTGATACCACTAAGGATAAGATCCCCATAGGCAAACGTTCAAATGTAGTGTATAAAATACCGTGTAAGGACTGTAATCAAGTCTACATAGGTCAAACGGGTCGACATTTCAACACCAGAATTAGGGAACACCAACGTAATATACATGAGACAGATGAACGGCACACAGCTCTAACGAAACATAGGATTGATAAACAACACACTTTCAATTTTGACAACACAAACATCCTTTGTGAAGAACAAAATTATTACAGATGATTGCTTTTAGAAATGTGCAACATTGTAGGTCATACCAATACGGTAAATCTCAGACAAGACGTTGAACATTTAAGCAATATTTACAAACCTCTAATCTCTGCCCACACAACAAATATTGTTTAACCTAAACTAATTTTTTTATTTTTTTTTTTTTAAAAAATTATTATTTAGTCTCCATTTACAGTTCTTTCTACATAACCTTTCGTACCAAATATTTATTGTTTTTTCTGTATAATGTTTATAATATGTTCACCTTCACTCTGGATTATTGTGTTTTCCCCCATCAGTCGTTATTCACCGGTTGTCCCAATTGGTTCAACCAACAATATTTCGTTAGACATGTAGAATTTAATTATAAAGAGCTTACCTCCACTTAATTGACACCTGTGAATTAATTTCATGGCTAATTGACCTTCTTTAATAACCTTTCAACACTATGACATATTGACTGTGAAAAAACATAGTTCTTTAAAAATTTTTTTTTAAATAAATGACTACCAACCTTTAACTCCTACTAAAAAAACTACCGGAAGAGTGACATCGTCTACCGTCACTAAAAAGAACATTGTTTCCGGCAATTGTAATGGTGAAATCGACTACATCTTATTACACTTACTTAACTTAAAAGGTAAATAACACCAAAAAACATCCTTATCACAATTATTCATAAGGTCTTACTATCAACAATGTTCATTGTCTCTGAGAATGTTACATCTGCAATATTTGTGTCCGATTACTATTAGTACCAATTTTATTTGATTAAGTCCTATTTTCCTTTTGTTTGTTTTTTTTTTTGACAGTTTTTTAATAAATCGTTCTGAGGAGGGCCCATATCCGGGTCGAAACGTTAACTAAAATTACGTTTTCTTAATTGACCGATCACCAATACTACAATATATTACATACGAGGTCGAGAATTCTTATTCATCATAACTCCTTCTTAATAAGTTTAACAATTTTCACCCACGTATTCAATTCACCTTTGAGTTGGAAGAAGTTGGTAAAATCAGTTTTCTAGACACTATGGTGATTAACCACAATGACACCATAATTTTAGATTGGCACCACAAACCAACCTGGTCTGCGAGATACATTCACTTTAACTCACATCATCCCATTAAACATAAAAAATCTGTCGCCATATCCTTATTTGATCGTTGCCTTAGAATCTCAAACCCTCAATTCCTTAAAAAGAATTTAAAACTTGTAGAAACAACTCTCATCTTCAATGGCTATCCTATAAAATTCATTAATGATATCAAAAAGTATAGAGTAGAAAAAATGTACAACTCGATTGATTGGAATTTAGACTCCAACAATCCAACCGATGTTAAGGATAAATTTAAAAACTCTATCTCTATACCGTATATTGAAAATCTATCTAGCCAAATCAACAAAATTCTGAATGACGAGGGGAATTGAAATTACTTTTAGAATATCTAATACTACAAAACTGTCTCTGTTTTCTCATCTAAAATCTGTTACTCCTAATTTAGAGAAAATTAACTGTGTATACATATACATAGGCGAAACCGTTGTTTCAAATAATAATGGAATAGCTTATTTATACGCGATTAACACACTGGATGAAGATGTTGAAATGGAAATTCCCGTAATTCCCTTGTACCCTTCCGATACAAGCGTAGACGAGGATAGTAATAGCATAAAATGTGAAACTTTAGAGCACGCGATAACTCGGACGCGAGGAAACCGCGCTAATGAAGTATTCAATTTATTGCGATTAGACCATTTGAACTCAGAAGAGCGTAAAGCAGTTGCTCTCTTAATCGACGAGTATGCTGACCTTTTCCACATCCCCGGAGAACCCCTGCGAGTTACTAACACATGCATGCACCGTATACTAACCACAGACGAGATACCCGTCAACACAAGACAGTACAGGCATCCTCCTTTTCAAAAGCCAGAAATTGAGAAACAGATTACAGATTTATTGAAAATGAATATCATAGAACCATCAAATTCACCGTATAATTCACCACTATGGATTGTACCAAAGAAAGAAGATTCAAAAGGAAATAAACGATGGCGATTAGTTATCGATTATAGAAAATTAAATGAAAAAACGATTGGAGACGCTTATCCATTACCTTTAATATCAGACATACTCGACCAACTAGGTGGAGCAAAATATTTTTCAATATTTGACTTAGCCTCAGGATTCCATCAAATCGCTATGCATCCAGACGATAAACATAAGACAGCATTTACAACACCCCACGAACATTACGAGTTTAACCGAATGCCTTTTGGACTGAAAAACGCACCAGCAACCTTTCAACGACTTATGGACTTAGTTTTACGAGGTTTACAGGGAATAGATTTATTCGTTTACTTAGACGACATTGTAATTTATGCACGATCACTTGAAGAGCATGCAACTAAGTTTATAAAGCTCGCTGAACGCTTAAGAAAAGCAAACTTGACGTTACAATCGGACAAGTGCGAATTTCTTAGAACAGAAGTCAAATATCTAGGGCATATTATATCAGCTGACGGAGTTAAACCAGATCCAAAAAAAATCGATGCTGTAAAGAAATTTCCTGTTCCGAAAACCACGAAGAATGTTAAAGAATTTTTAGGACTAGCCGGATATTATCGCAGATTTATTAAGAACTTTGCTAAAATCGCTAAGCCTTTGTCAGAATTAACTAGCAAAAATAAAAAATTTGAATGGAATTCTAATACGCAATTAGCTTTCGAAATCTTGCGCGATAAACTTTGCGAAGCACCTATACTACAATATCCTGATTTTTCGTCACAATTTATAGTCACAACAGACGCATCTGGTTTCGCAGTAGGAGCTATTTTATCGCAAGGAAAGCCAGGCGAAGACGCGCCCGTCGCGTATGCTTCTAGAGTTTTGAACAAGCATGAAAGAAATTATTCGACAACTGAGAAGGAAATGGTGGCAATCGTTTATGCAATTAAAACTTTTAGACCATACCTCTATGGTAGACAATTTACATTGTTAACCGATCACAGACCGTTAGTATGGGTAAATTCTACGAATGACCCTACGTCACGTGTAATGAGATGGAGAGAACGTTTAAAAGAATTCCAGTATAAAATTCAGTATAAAGCGGGCAAAATAAACACAAACGCAGACGCGTTGTCGAGAAACCCCGTTGATATTGGAAAAAGGGACGTATATCCCATAAAATTCAAGTGGAGACAGTCAGCAGACCCTGCTCTTAACGTAGCGCCGGGTATAGCCAGGTTACGGTCGTCATCTGACTCCGCTCAAAAATTAACTCAGAGAGACGCAAAGATTAGACGACGTTGTGTAAGTAGTTCCTCCGTGGAAGAAAAAACTATACAGGCAGATTACAAAATCCAAGAAGCTGCAATGAGTACAGACGAGGAAGACTTTTTAGGTTTTCCGAGCTCAAGTGGAAACAAACATGTCGGAACGGTAGATTCTAAAAACGTGACAAACCCGAGAGGCGCACGATTAGACTCAAATTCCGACTATAGCAAAAATCGAACGATGGATAACAATAGGCCTGCGCAACCTATTGCCAGTCGTCTTAGATCTAAATTCGTAGACAAAAATACAAACTCACAGGAAACCGGTAAACATAGGAAATCAAAAATCCTCAATAAAAGAAAATCAAGTGCTAAACGCTTTACTCCATTCAGACATCGTTCTGAATACGAAGATTCATCGTCGGATGAACTATCAGACTCTCCAGAAAATCATAGAACTTTAGCTAGCAATAAATCGAATGAAAATCAACAATCTGTTATCATAGAAATAGAATCAGATTCTCAATCTTCATCTTCGATGGATGAAAGATCAAAGAAAAATCAATCTACGTTACTTCCAGATTATGTAGACTCTGAATCCTCATCGCTAGATAGCGATGATTCTTATAAATTAAATCCAGCAAAGCATAGAATTAATAAAAGTAATATGGAATCGAGTATACCTAGTATAAGACAAAATACAGCTGCAGTCGTCACAGAAAGCGGGCATTCTCTAGCCTCACCCCCGACACCCACTCAAGAGCATACTTCAGCTACGATTATTCACACCCCTAAGACTGTATCCGTGCCAAATGTTAATAATACACCGACAGGTTCAGGAACACCTTCCACCAATAGGAAGAATAGTTTTCAGAGAAGCTTAGCCAGAGATCTATTAAACAAACGTTCTTCTAAAACAGCTGAATTTACACCTTCACCATTACTTAGAACAAGACGTAAAACTATTACAGATAATTTGAAAGCAATGACAGACGCAGACGAGATTACTCCATACCCTATATCAAAGACGAATGACGTAATTTCAAGACAAAAGAAATTTCATGACAAAATAGAATTGGACAAGGAATGTACAGGAAGACGCATTACAACTTTAGACGTCGCATCAGCTTCAGGAAGCGAAAAATCTAATACAATCACAGTTCAGGCAGACGTACACCCCTTGCAAGAATCCATGTGTATAAACAAGTCCTTTGAGACCACACAAAAGATGGACGTTGACGAGACGCTTCAATATTTCGAGCACGAAGCAATAAGAACACCCTCAAGCGAGAGTGACGACAGAGACAAACATATAACAGAACCGTCACCAGTACGACTTTCTCCAGACGAACAGAATAAGTGGACCGAGACCATAAAACCGAGGACACTTGAGCCTAAACCGAACATCGAAGTTATAAATAAAATTATACCTAACAGTGATGTAAACCGTATACCAGAACCCCGACGTACGACGAGACAGCATAGACCGACATATAAGTACGCATGTTACAAAGGTTAGGAGGCCACCAAGGCACCCATACAAGTAAACCTTCGAAACCAAAAGCTGCGAGAAACAAAACTAGCAGTCTAAAAATCAGAAAACAAGCAGTGGAAATTTCGCAAACTCCCAAGACCCCAATTTCACTTGAGAACGTTAACAAAGAATCTCCGAAAACATGTATAACTCCAGATCCTCAGAGCCAACGAAATCCGACATCGATAAATATTTCAAACGCTTTACCAGACCTAGATGCAATAGTAGAACTTAATGATCCACAGAATTTAGAAGATAAATCGATTGAAATAAGTAACCTAGACACCGTATCAGATATCACAGTATCTGACGATTCGCAAGCCTCAGTAGAATTACCAAGACAAGAATCTACTAATTTGATAGAAACTCGAGACAATTTAGAAATGAGAAAAGATAATTATCTATGCTTTATTTCCACTAACGGAATAGCACTAGGCGAAATAGGTAAATTTTTAGATGAAAAAGGATACTTGAAAAACATTAAACCAGTCACAGAATATCAGATAGGACACATAATTATATTAGGAACACCAAAGAAACGAATAATCGCATTAGTTACTCAAGAACATGAACAAGACACACCTTTGGAAAATAACTATTACGATGCATTTGTACATTTGAAACAGAATATGGAAGATTTGAATATTAAAACAGCAAGCATATCGCAAGGTAAAAGTGGAATAAACGATCTTGGATGGATTAAAATTAAAAATATCATTAGACAGGTATTCGCCGGAACACAAATTATCATAACGATCTGTAAAGACAAAATTATCATTCCACCTCCAGATATTAGACTCAGAATAATACAAGAAAATCACGAATCTCCGATCGCAGGACATAAAGGTATCACGAAAACGTATAACAAAATTCGACAGAAATATTTTTGGGATAATATGAAAAAGCAAATAGAAGATTTTATAAAGAAATGTGTCAGCTGTCAAAAGAAAAAACTAACGCGCATCAAAACTAAACAACCTATGGTTATAACAGACACATCTGCAGACGTATTCGACAAAGTAGCGCTAGATATAGTCGGACCCTTCGAAACATCCGCAAACGGTTACAAGTATGTATTGACCATGCAACACAACCTTTCAAAATTCAGTTTAGCAATACCGTTAGTACATGCAACTGCTGAAGATATTGCAGATGCATTTGTAAAAAACTTTATCTGTAAATACGGATGTCCCAAAACAATATTAACAGATCAAGGAGCAGCATTTATTGGTCAAGTAATGAGACGAGTTGCAAAAGCATTCAAAATCACACAATTCAAAACTACAGCATTCCACCCTCAATCAAATGGTTCTTTAGAAAGAAGCCATCAAGTACTTGTAGACTACCTAAAACATTATTTAACGAAGAGAGACTGGGACGAATGGTTGCCTCACGCGACACTTTCTTACAATACAAGCAGACACGAAGGGACAAACCACACCCCATTCGAGATAGATTACGGACGGAACGCCCGCATGCCTTCAGAATTCCCACCCCTCGACGAAACTCTGACCTATGACGACTACGTAAAGAACCTAATGCTTAAAACTATAGAAATCCGGAATACAGCACGCGAAAATTTAGAAAAAGCTAAAGCCAGATCGAAACAATATTACGACAGAAAAATAAATCCAGTTGATTTCAAAATAGGACAAAGCATTTATTTAGTGAAAAATCAAAAGACAGGAAAGTTAGATGACAATTACAAGGGACCGTACAAAATCACAGAAAAATTTCCAGAAAAGAATGATATAGAAATAGAATTGGAGAAAAACAAACGTAAAATAATTCATTGCGACAGAGCAAAGATAGCTTACCAAATTAACCAAATTCAAATTTCAATTACTCGGATTGCTGATGAAGCATATACTAGAATCGGAAGTATACAAATCTTCAGAAAATTTACTTATATACAAAATAAATCAATCAATCTTATAGAAACGAACAACCTCAGATTACAAAGATCCGAACTCATAGAATAATTCATAGAACATAACGTATACAATAATGATACCAAAATATTACATAGAACTGTAATAATTCATATAATAGCTTATAAAATTAAAATTTTTTTTCTCTATGAATAATCTTAAGTATATTCACTACATATTTCAAACATTATATAATTCATGCCTTAATCATAGAATAATAATTGGCATTTATATCAATATTACTTACCTTAATCGTATATACTCTTAGAATAATCAAAATATCAGATATTAAGCACTATTATATCCACTCTAAGTATATTCACTTATATTTAGTTTATCAATATTCTGTTCACTATACTTTACTATTATTCAAGTAATCATAATTCATTATTAATTTCATGTAAATTTAAGTGATTCACAATTTTTATGTAATATGTTATACGATTTATAACGTTAACCCTTAGAAGTAATCGAATTATGGAAACTTCACGTCGGTAAAACAGCACTCGCTTACTTCGAGCGAGGACTCTCGAATCTTAACGGGGGAGGTGTTACGTGCCAGCCGGTATCCACGGCGGCGCCCTCCCTGCGCCCTACCTGACCAGCGTGCAGTTATCATAAGAGAGCCTTACGTGCTCTTACCGATAGTCGTAGATTAATACTAACACACATAGCTACCATCATAACGTCCAAATCCTTATATCGATAGTTCTCACACGCTAGATTAACCGTTATTTTATCAGTCATATTCATAACATACATGGTATGTATATTTTTTCCCATTTAACCGTTATACCTTTCAACATTAGCTTTCACATAAAACCTTTGATTTACGATCTCAACCGTAATAACTCAAAGTAATAAACACCTGCAGTAATTAAGATAATCAAGTAGACTAAACACCGGAAACATGGGAAGAGAAATCACGGATAGTTCACGGACAGAGAAACCCTCATTCTCAGAATTCAGGATAGCGCCTTCATTTTTAATAACGATAAGACCAATTAACGCTCCGCCGATTGCTTCTCTAAACCAACTACCTCGCGCTAATCCACCACCGAGATCTCATGCACGTGTGACGTCGGAACGGTACCTAGTGGAAATCTCCAGATGTTAGACACCGGAAACATTCACACGCAGCTACAGCTAGACTCACATCAGTAGTTTGGGTCACCAATTACCGATTAAGTATTGAAATACACCGGACAACAGGCATTCTGTCGCTCTAGTCGAACGAACCGAAGAGGGAGAAATTGTTGGATAAAAGATTTAATTTGGCTTACCTTTTTGAGAATATTCTGGATGCGATGACTTGTAGATTGGTGAGAGGTTTTAGCAGAATAACTGACTTTGATATTTTTGGATATCGCGTGACTAATGCCAAAAGGGCGTATAAAAATTGTACGCCCTTTTGGCTTTTCAAAACCAAAAGGGGGTATAATTTTTTTTTTTGTGCCAATCGTTTTGTCAATATATTCTAAGCCTAAAAATGAAAAAAAAATTTTCAAAGCCAAAAGGGCGTATATCTCAAGTTATAAAGCCAAAAGGGCGTATTATTTTTTTTACACTAATTGTCTTTTAATTATATTCTAAGTTGAAAAATAAAATTCAAGAGTTCACATTGAAAGTATTTTTATTATTGAATTACACAAACTAGAAACAAATGACATGTAATTTAACTTTTTATTATTTAAAACATATTATAAGAAAATTTATTTATTGTTATAAAAAACAAATTTTAAAATTAGGGTGGTTAATTAAGGTACAATTCCCATACCTTCTATAATATGGTAGCTGAGACGCGAGATTGGGGAATATTTAAATATTGCCTGTTACTGTCTTATTCAATAACTTTTTTTTTCCGATAAACTGAAATTGAAGTGCGCGCGTAATTTTCTTTTTGATAATAATTTCTAATTTATTCCTTACTCAATAATGCGCAATTTTTATTCAAAATTTTGAAAAATCTTGATTTTTTTTATACGCCCTTTTGGCTTTGAAAATTTTTTTTTCATTTTTAGGCTTAGAATATATTGACAAAACGATTGGCACAAAAAAAAAAATTATACGCCCTTTTGGTTTTGAAAAGCCAAAAGGGCGTACAATTTTTATACGCCCTTTTGGCATTAGTCACGCGATATAAAGCACTCTGACGTATGAAAGTATTTTTTTGGTCCAAAATACTTTTTAGAAGAGTCGACTTGTGTCGCTAACACGCGGCGACACAAATTAAATGGAAAGCACTTTAGGCGACACAAGTCGACTTGTGTTAGTAAATGGAAAGTACCCACTGTATTTTTGTCAACGAATCCCAATGACTAACTGGACTAACTTCTGGAATTTTTGGAAACTGCTACCTGCTGTGACGTCGGAACGGTACCTAGTGGAAATCTCCAGATGTTAGACACCGGAAACATTCACACACAGCTACAGCTAGACTCACATCAGTAGTTTGGGTCACCAATTACCGATTAAGTATTGAAATACACCGGACAACGGGCATTCTGTCGCTCTAATCGAACGAACCGAAGAAGGAGAAATTGTTGGATAAAAGATTTAATTTGGCTTACCTTTTTGAAAATATTCTGGGTGTAATGACTTGCAACGTAGATTGGTGAGAGGTTTTAGCGGAATAACTGACTCTAATATATTGGGATACTTTGATTAACTTTGGTTTATTTTGTAAGTTCGATATTTAAAAGTCACAAAAACGGAGTTACACAGTGTAAGATCTTAAACTTAATACGACACAATGGAGCTGAAGCTCGCTGGATTTTTGGGCAGAGTAACGTTGTATGAAAGTTTAAATGCAAAAGGCTAAAGGATTTTACCGCGAGACTGTACCGGAACTAGATTACGAATCTGGAGGTAGAAACCAAGAGGACGATCGAGTGATCGGTCGCCGTTTTTATAGGGGTCGATCGTTGCGCAGAACGATCCCCCTCTTTAGTTTTTTGGTCACCTTTGCGCACCTCCCTCCTTTTTCTAGGAACTAAGTAGGGCACGACATCCTCGCGCATGCACGCCTGTTATCTTAGTCCATTAGCTATTACTATATTGTAGGTTTTTACGTATGGTATAACGCTGCTTGGTGCGGTGGTGTAGGTGCGCGGACTTTGTTCCGTAATTTCTCCAACCTGCGTGAGCTTCTTTGTTGAGGCGCCAGCCCCCCTTCGGCCCCCCTCGGCCACTTAACTTCTTCCTGTTTACTTCTTAATGTTTTTACTATCTTGCTCTTTACAAAGTCCATATGTCATATTGATTACCCGTCGTTTGTTAGTTTTATAGCTGTATCTATATAGAATTACATATGTATTATAATCGATTACTGTCGTTATTAACCTGGGGTACAATAGCGATTGTTTATGAAACATAGTTTGCTATTTGCTTAACATTATTAGAATCGCGCTGCTGCGAATATCCTTACCTGTTTGTGTTAGAACTATCTTAACAGATTTAGAGTATTTAGTAATTTGATAATTCATAGCTTTAGAGCAGGTTTACATGTGTGCTTTTTGTATATAATTCTCTTCTGTAATTGTTAATTCTTATATTGATATAAATCGGCTTGGAAGCTTCTAGAACGTTTTCTTTATACTTGTTGGTTGCCTGTCATTGGGCGTTGCCACGTATGCATCTTTGGGTTTAGTGCGAGTTGATTTACCCTTGATCGTTTCGTCGGTAAGTTTCCTAATGTATTCTCTAGGTGAAGCTCTGTATGGCTCCACATTGGAGATCTGCATTGCCTTCAAAACGTTGCGCGTGTTGCCTACAATACGGCGTTACGGAAGAAGGTATAGTTAGTTCATGCCGGATAATTAGTATTCGCGGTTTTGATGGTTTTGCAGTCTCTGGTTTTATGGGTTATTGCAGCGGTGCTATCTTTACATTATATTGGTTATGCATTTATCTATGGTTTCACAGTCTTCTATACCCCAGGCTATATAGTAAAGCGTATGTTGCTTATAGTATAGCTCTCAGCTCTGAATGCGCAAATGGCATTGTCGAGTGCTATATAATAATTGGGTATAATCGTGTTAGTTAATTATGGTGTTAATATGATAGTGATATATAATAACGTATAATAATATCATAGTTCTCTGTAGTACGTAGATCTCGTAACATGGTTTTTAAGCCTTGGCTAGTGAATTTCTTAGTTATTTCCATCTAGGGATATTCCAAATAGTTAGACAGTTGTTTTAATTTCTTATGGTTACAAGATTCTCGTACTTCGAGTTTGGTTAGTTGATAAAAGTAACATGCAGTGATAATAGTCGATAAAACATACGGACGTTCCGGTCGGATGTTACACTGCCGTCACCCATCATCTTTTTTTATCATGTATATATACGTAAGAGCAGAGTTAGTCGCGAACTTGGCAGAAAAGAGATAAAAGATTGCTGACAACGTTGAGATCTAATTTGGAAACGCACTGTTAGGGTGCTATTGCATGAGAAGTAAAAAGCAGCAGCAGCAGTTTTCCCCTATCACTTCTGACGCAAGTTTCTGTTGCTCGCAGTTCAGTAGGTTTGTTCGTGCTAGCTACACTTTCTACACTTTCGTGGGGAGTGTACACTTGCGCGTTCGTTTTAGCGGACGTGACGTCGGATGGCGCTGTTCGTCTTACAAATGTCACTAGACTTTCGTTGCACTTTGGCCACGTTCGTAAATTGACTGCCAGTACTAAAAATTCCCTAGGACAGAGACAGAGCTGTCCATGAACTTGGCAGTGCAAAAGAGATAAAAGATTGCTGACAGTACTGTCAGTCAATTTTCGAACACGGCCTTTGTGTACACTTTTTACACTCGGTCGAGACCAAGTGTAAAAAGTGTAAAAAGTGTGAATGGTTCAATTACCATAAATGGTACAGGTTTTTCCACCACGTTAGCGAACTGTGATGCGATATATACCTTCAAACTCGCGAGTGACAACAAACCCATAACCTCACTACAAATCAGAACAAAGCAGTACAGTATTTTACTTAAAAAACAACGTTCAATTTGACAACGGTGTATTTAAAACGTAAGGTATGAAAGATTTCGTCAACAAATTCCAAAAATGTTCTATCTTATATATTAATTTGTTGTATTAATAAGTGTTTCGAGGAAAAAAACGACTGTACGTAACGTGCGCCATTTTCTTGTCCCCACTTTTCTGCACCTTCTACACTATTGCGTTCGCGCTATCCTAACTACACTCGAGAAGCCGACGTACACTCCCAGCAATCCCTAGTACACTACCCTAGTTCTTTTTACAATCGCGAGTGTAGAGTGTAGCTAGTACGAACAAACCTAGTTTTTCGAGCGACAAGCCAAGATCACAAAAAGCCACGATCTACATCGGGTATGTTCCGATATACACTGCGAGCACTGTAAGGTGTATCGTCAATTCAGTATAGTGCGAAGCCGTTCCTATATAGTTAGCTATACTGGTTACTGCTTAAAACGGAACGCAGTACAGTATACTGTGATCGACATTTTTTGGCGTTACTTTTATTTCACACATAATATTTGTTTCACATTGCAATAAACACAATTTATTCACATTTTCCATTTTTGTTTTTAACGGCCGGTATTTTTAAATGACAATATTCAATAATAATAATTATCAATAGTGGAAGCTCTTAAATTTCTGAATGCTGTTGATCACGTGATCAAAGCACTGAGAGCACCTTACCTCGAAAGCACCAGTGTTCACAGTAGAAAAATGGCGACGATTTATGACGTCATATATTTCCCTAGGATACTGCGACTGTATACTGTCCGTCTATAACGGAACGAATTTCTCCCCAGTAAGAGCACTGAACAGTGCTCGCAGTGTATATCGGAACACACCCTTCATGAGCAGCGCTGCTGCTGCGTAAACTTACCAGACTGATGCTAGTGAAAACTTGTAAGTTACTAAACCACTGCTGCTTTTTACTGCTCATGAAATAGCACCCTTAAGCAACGGCGTCTGGGTGGAGCTGATAATGCTGATGGCCGTGACTTATGCTTTGTTACCGTGGTTTGTATGGATAACCAAAATGGAAGCGAACGTACTTGAGGTTATACAACAATGACAGATTTAATTCAAATCCAGTTTTATTTCCCTTAAAAGAACTGCGCATAGCACTAGTGTGTTAAAAATTGAGCATCTGCCCTATTTCTGACATATCGAGCGACATGAGTAAGATGTATTCAACAACTAACCTTTCTGATAAGGAGTTGAAAGAACAGGGGAACCGCTTGTTCAATTTGCACAAATATGAGGATGCAGCCAGTTGTTATACAAAAGCAATCGTAGGTATTGTTCGATGACTAAAAGCAAGAGATATTGGATTATTATATCACGTGTACGTATTTTCGTACGCCTTCATATTTAGAAGGATCCCACACACACCAGCTGATGATAACTATATATGACTAACTTTTGATGAACTGGTGTTCATAGCATTGATATAATAATACGATTGGAGAAAAAATTATTATTCCGTTGCTCTAGAATTGTCTAACATTAGATATACCATAATGAAGCCGAACGTGTTCATATTTTGCAAATTTAGCTACCATAAAATCATTCTGATCATAAGAGTGATTTTTTGTTCAGGGTTTTATTTTAATGTTGCAAACTTGAACCTTGTGACTTTTGAATACATGTGCAGTTTTGTATTAGTGGAATAACCTGATTTAGGATCAAGTGGATGACGAAGTTCTTATGCCACAGATAATTGTGCGCTTTGTGCTGCGTGATGTGCAGAGGATTCTTCCAAAACATAGAGGTGTACAATAGTCACCACAAATGCTAACATTTTATCGTGACCATTGGTTCAGTTTTCGACTTGAGTCTCCACCTGAATGAAGGTTCACATCAGTGCTCAAAGACAATTATTCACTATATTTTGTTATAGATCAAAAATCCAACTCAAGCTACATATTTCACAAATCGTGCCTTGTGCCACCTCAAACTCAAACGATGGGACTCGTCCTGCCAAGACTGTCGAAGAGCTCTTGATATAGATCCCTGTCTAGTCAAGGGTCATTTTTTCCTAGGCCAAGCACTTCTTGAACTGGAACTATTTGACGAAGCTGTCAAGCATCTTCAGAGAGGTAACAGCTCATATTCGTTTTCAAAATTATGTACCCTAAGAATATTTAAATTATGATTGTTGAATTTAAGACTAAGCACAATTGACTAGCGTGTAAATGAACTCTTGAGCCATGCGTAATTTTTATCTCTAAAGATTCATGACTGTTATATAGAAATCGACCTATTATACATGTAGGTAATTGTACATCCCGAATCTTGCACAGTAAATTAACTTGCAGAGTCAATTAGCTATTCGGAAGCCTGTTTACTGAAACTATTTTAAAAAACTTAATCTCATAATAAATATTCCGTTCAGTTCCTTCATCCTCCTTATAAAAACTGAAAAAAAAATTACTGCAATCCTTTTTTTATGGCAATGTGTTCTGGTTGTGTCAACCCTTTGATGTACAAGATGTCCTTGTACGCTAGCCCGAGTTATATATTCCTACTGTACTTTTCTTTCCTCAGTTTTCAGTCGATTTTTTTTGAGCCTTATCATTATGTTTGCTAGATATGTCTACCTGATGTTTGGGATGTTTGCTATTTTCTGTAGATCTTGGACCACTTACAGATGGTCAATGGCTTATTTTTTACACAATTTCCCAGACTGTTGTTCGATATTATATCACAGGTTGTATGAGTCCATAATAAAGTTACTTCATCATATCATTTGCAATCTTGATTATGGTCGTGTAGTGATCCGTGGTCATCGTCTGCAATACCAACGAAGATCAAGTCACATAGAAGCGTACGGCTTATGGGCCGCTTGAAGCAAAACTTTCCGCGACTCGTAAATCCGTAAGATGGCTCTACCGTCGGTCGACAGTAGAGAGTTAGCACGATCACCCCAACTTGCCAGTCGGAGCCAACACACCGACACTGTTCGCATTAGTATAGAGCGCTGTATGTGAGCCACACAAGCTAAGGCGCCACTAGCGACACCTAGCTGTTGGGGGGATAGCTCGTCCGAGCACCCCAACTTTTCTTGCTTCAAATAGCCTGCAGGCCGTACGCTTCTATGGGACTCAATCTTCGTTGGTAATACTGCTGCTGTTATTTCTTTGGTAGTGTCTCCTTTAACATACAGGGTGAGTCAGTTAAAACGGCCAGAATGGGAGGAGCTCAGTTGACGGATCAGGCCATACCCCTTAGCGAATCTGGAGCGAGTCAATTGAAATACCGAGAATGGGAGGAGCTTTGTTGACGGATTAGGCCATGGCCCGCGTGTTGATATCTGTTATAATATGAAATAAAGTCACGATATGACACCAAGTGAGGGAATAAACTCTTATTATGATCCGTCACTTGTTGTCATATCGTTACTTTATTTCGTATTACCACTGAATATCTGTACGCAGACTGCAAACTTTACTTTGATATCAACACGCGGGCTATGGCCTAATCCGTCAACAAAGCTCCTCCCATTCTCGGTATTTCAATTGACTCGCTCCAGATTTGCTAAGGGGTATGGCCTGATCCGTCAACTGAGCTCCTCCCATTCTGGCCGTTTTAACTGACTCACCCTGTATATGTGATCCATACATGTACTGCTTGTTTCAGTCTCGTGTATTGGTGTAATAACCGCTGATGTGTATCCATGCTCAAGCACCATGTTTCAGTAATCTTCCTTCCTTTCCAGATCTCGCTGTTTTTGCAGATTTATATAGTCCGCTAGCTGGTGGCTCAAGGCTACAAAAAATTGAGAAAATCTGAATAAATTCATGTAGTTTAAAGAATTCTCGGTCAGTCAGCGATGTTCTGGGACACCTACTGAATATGTAAAAATGACGAGTAGCGTGCAAAATCTTAAAAAAAGCTGAAAATTTGTATACTGGTGTATTGAAGCATTAGGGATACACATCCACTTGTTAGTCACTCTAATTCCGGGACTCGACCTATTCAGTCAGCATTTTGATGATGCCCGAAAATAGGCTACACCCTAGGTAGCATGCATACAGGTTACAGTGCAAGGCATGGAACATGCTCACATTCCCCCGGGCGTTTATCCAAAGTAATTTAATACTTACAGAAGCAGTATAAGTAGTTTGGTGTAACGAGCGGTATTAGTAATAACGGTCAATAAATATATAAAGAATTTTAAGAATATTGAAAATCCATTTATCAATTTAAAAACCATTCAAGGCGGCTGCGATACATTTAAACCTCTCTCTCTCTCTTTAATTCTTTCTCTTTAAACAACGGTACGGATTTTACTGAACGATAACCAAAAAACGAGATATCTTAGGCTTCAGTATAATTGTTATAGAAATAATATACATTTTGTGTGAATAGAGTTTAGATTAACTGCAGTAGAACCAGACTGTTTGAAGTAGTAGAACTTACCTTGACTGCTCCTTATAACCACCAACGCTTAGGTTACTTCGTCGCATTCGTTATAATTTTGTGAGTAAGATTTTGTTCATTTAATGTCTTGTAGATAACACTGTACTAAAAATAAATATTAGAAGGAAATCTTACAACACGAATACCTGGCACGTTGTCTGGTTTCGCGCATCATCAAAATGCTGACTGACTAAGCCCTATCCTGGCATCAAACGAACTAGCTAGTGTATGTGCATGCGTGATGTTTCAATACACCAGTATACCAATTTTCAGCCTCTCCTCGGATTTTGCACTGGACCGATCATTTTTGCATATTCACTAGATAACCATGGTCAGGTATCCTATAATCTCGCTAACTGACTAAGGATTGTTAACATATACACTGAGATTCAGCTGCATACATTTTTTCAAATTTTCTCAATTTTTTTTGTAGCTCTGATTCACCAGCTCTCCGACTACTACATATTGACGATGTTTGCGTTGACATTCTTTGCCTGGATTGCTTTGGCAATGTTGCAAATTACTCTTCTCAAGTTGTAATTTAGCGACTGGTATACTGACTATTTTGATCTCGTTATTTTTTATACATTTTACTTTAGCAATGAGCATCTCGCATCTTTTTGTTGTTTATAAATGTCACTTCTTAAGCTTTGTGATCATTGGTTAAAAAATTTTATTTGCGTTACCATAATCTGTTATTTTCTACAGGAAATCATCAATTTTGTCACAATAAAATTTCATGGTGGATTCTTTTATAGCATTAAGCGAGATCTTCATCACTTTGTTTTCGTTGATGCCTACAATGACAGCTTCTTCTATTTGCTGCACACTATCTAGGCTTTTGATCATTTGTACCATGTATGCTTTATTATTTTCGAGTTAGTATTGCCTCTTCCAACGCCTTGTCTGGTGCGCTTGTCAGTGTCATTGTCATTTTCTCAGTCTCTGAGCATATTTCTCTTACATCATTGACCTACATATGTTTTATACTTTTATACTTGTGTCACTGTACTTGAGTTCTTACCCAATGTACGTGATATGATGCAGTTTTTTGCATTGTCCTGTACATAAGATATATTCTTGAATAATTTATTCCTCATGTTAGTTATTGGTTTCTGCTTACAATTCGAATCTGGATGACTACTCTCAGACTAGTTTATTGAGTGCCTTTGTAATTTTAAAAGTGATGTACAAAACATCCGCCCAAGGTACTGGATGCTCGGCTCAAGAGTAGGAGGTGCCTCACATTATGTAACTATTTTCCATTTAAATAATTTATAAAACAAGTGGTTAATCTCACCGACTTAGATAGGTCAAACTCAGAATTCCTCACTCACGATCAGATATGTTTTGAGCTTATAAAACATCAAACGAAATTTTTATTTCAATTTTTCTATTCCAATTTATTTTATTCTCTCTCTCTCTCTCACACACACTCACACACGCATACGTACGCACGCACACTCTTCATCAATCCAAAAATGAATCATTTTGTCAATCAATTTAAATTCGAAAAATTGGTGATTTCGAAAAATTAACAACGGAGCCAGGAATCGAACCTGGCGCCTAGAGATGCTTGACCGGAGCCTTACTCCACTAGACCACCTAGCCGCCCTGACTCTGTTGTCGTTAATTTCTCTCATCACCAGTGAGTTCGAATTTGTTTTCCTGTGCCCGGTAATTCATTAGATGTTGAAACGCGGAGATCTAGTAAAAACTGTATTTTTCATTTTTGAGTTTATTATAACTTAGAAAAAGATAAGTAGGAAGTTGAAAATACATACTTATTCCAGTTTCTTGTTTATAAATAATCGTAAGTACGCTATTAAATGGATATAATTGTGTAGATAATTATATTATCCTCAAAAATGGTAGTAGCTTTCTAAATTCTCGCTTATTTTCAAATTATGAATTTTACTTATTATTAAACCAATTTCGAAAATCAATTTACTGATTGAAGTGGGACAAAGTTACGCTGTACATGTGGTACTTTCACTAAAATACTTAAAATTTGCATAAATATTGCACGTGAAAAAATTCTGTTTTGAAGCACACAATGTTGCAATAATGGTATGATATTATAATGTTATAGTTTCTTTTAAGTTTCAGTTTTATTACATTAAAAAATATCAATTAACAACTGATTCATTGTTAATACAAAAAAGATATTCAACGGCGTGTGGTCCAACGGCGTGGATCAGATCCCGAAATTTATTTGTCCAATTGACTTCAAATTTGGTCAGTTCCACGATTACAACATTTTCTGTAAAATGACCGATTGGACTTACAAAATGTTCATTCATTTGTTACTAACAAACTATTGGGGTCGTTTTTATTGTCGAAAACCAAAATTTTTTTTCACTGGGTCACCATGTTGTTCCCATTTTACAATTTCTTACACAATATTTGGTCATTCTACAGTTTTATTGCTTTTCTAAAAGTACATCGTCGGTTTTTTTGATTTCTGATCACTGTAACAGCTACAATAGTCCATGCTGTTGGACCACACCGAGGCCAAATATGTTTTTTTTTTGTATTAACAATAAATCCATTTTCAATTCATATATTTCGATAAAAAACACCGAATCTCTGTAAGACCTTGTACTATCTGTGTGTAAAAAGCCGACCTTGTCCTTCTAACACCGCTGTCAACAAAATGTTGAAAATTTACGTATTTTTTAGACCAAATCCTTACGTTGTGTCTTAAGGGGGTATTCTAGTGTAGAAATTTGAAAAAATCGATTTTTTTTTTTTTTTATATTTTCAAAGCTTAACCTTTTAAGAATGTGTCCTTGAAAGGACAAGTCAAAATTTCAATTATTTTCAGAGATATAGCTATTTTAGTGACACGTCTTCAATACTGGCTCGGCTGGAACGAATACTTTAAACGCGTTTTTCTCAAAACTACATTTTTCAAAACGGTTGACATGATTTCTCAAGTTCTATTGAACCGATTTACTTGAAATTTGGTGAGAATCTTCTCAATACATGTCTCTATCGCACGAACCATTATTATATCGAAATAATAATTTTTACTATTTTTAAAAAATTCAGAAACGTCCAAAAAAGTCAAAAAAAACGTATTATTTTTTTCGGACAGCCGTAATTTGGCAAAAAAAAACTTTTTTTTGGTTAGTACGATAGCTGCATTTATGTAGATTAATAATCTTTTTTTTTTTTTTTTTCTGATGACCACAAGGGTAGAAATCGTGGCGACGAGGATACTGCCTTTTATTTTCCCCTTCCACTTCAAGGACGCATAATTCCATGAAAATTTATTTTTTTGTTTTTAAATCCATTTTGTGTGCTCTTAATATATAAATAAATAAATGATGAAAAAATGGATAATAAAAATATCAATAGCTTTTATTTTATTCACCGTCAAAAAATGCTCGAAATTCGGGCCTCTAGACTAGAATACCCCCTTAATATATTAAAATGTTGATAACTAAGCAAAAAGGAATTACTTCACATGGAAGTACTACATGAGTGTCCAATAATTTGGGAGATATATTTTTCATTTCAAAAGTCAATTATACGTTTTTATGTTAACTCTGTATACATTGTTTCGTAACTTCATTCTACAGTGGTTATTTTTCTGTATTGTTTGACATTTGAGTCTGTGCCAGAAACCGTTTTTTTTTTAAATTCCTTAGCAGTTCACATCTTTGGGATCATTTGCACCTTGCATTTCAGACTTATAAATCCCAGTGATAAAAATCTATTAAAAGTTTTATTTGTATCAGAATATTTGACTGCAATGATGATTTTGGTTCATCTTACATCCTGTTCGGCCTTGGGGTATGCATCCAAAACGGGAGAGGATAATACTCATGCAAACTCACTACCTCGAAAATATTCTTCTAATTTTTATACTTTGAGTAACATTTTATAATTAGCCAAATTATCTGAAATTTGTTGTAGGTACGCGATTTATCACATCGTTAAAAGTCAAAGAGTTAAGGATCAGATTCGCCACTGCAAGTGTTGGCAGTCAGTTACTTATGAGGTTGAAGTTAGTAACAGTACTACACAATGCATGATTAGCAACAATCGTTACCTCGCACATTCAGGATTGTTTGAAATTCAATAAATTATAATAAACAAAACACATTGATATTTTGAAAAGCCGACTTTTTGAAAGTCGTTCTAAAATTTTTACTAGGACAATTTTTTCCCAGATTTTTCTTTTCGTTAACGTAACTAACTTTAGCCTCTCAGTTACTTTCCCCATCCACCTTTCAGCACATATACATACTTTATCATAGTAACAAGAATATCAGGTATGACAATACAGGGTCCAAATATGAAGTTGAAACTAGCAGTCAGAGTTAGCAGCGAAACGTGTTCAACTTTTTGGAAATAGAAAAATATAGTTTAGTCTTATACTCATAAATCTGTGAAAATATTGGGGGTTCAAGGTATTTTAAAAAATTTTGATTTTCGGACTTCACTACTTTATTCGAGTGAACATTAGAACGTTTGGCTGCTAATTTCAGCTGCCAGCTTGAGCCTCGTGGTCCAAATTCGACTCGGTTTATGCATCCCACATGACTGAGCCAATAGCTGGATATGCTATGAGTTTTGCTATCTTTAGAACGATGCGTGTGCCTTATTCAAGCAATCAGAGTACAGCTTATGTTCAGATTGAACATCGTAACCTGCCATAGTCATCCGAATACTATTTATTTTGACGTTTTAGATGGTCGTGGCGGGATACAGTGCTCAACCTGAAATGAAAGCTGTAACTTCGGTTGCTTGAATAAGGTGCACGGCATGATCCGTAGAGAGTATTACTGATTATCACGGACTCATGACACGTGACTCCGTGCTCATAAAGATGCGACCCGTTTACCTTTTGGCAAATAGCGCAAGTTACGAGAATTAGTAACTTATAGCACGTAACTCAGTGCATGTAAATATGCTATGTGTATGCTATGATTTTTAAAAACGTTGGCTACATTCTTGCTCAACAATTTGACCGCTCACTGGCCGGATCGATGACATGCGCAATGGCTCACCTGGTATTCTTTCCACGATGATACTTCACACCATTGTAGAAATGCTAAGGCTAACATCAATTGTTGTGTCATGTTTAGCGGTGGATCTAGCCAAAGAACAAAAGTTGAATTATGGAGATGATGTGACAGCTATGCTGAGGCAGGCAAGAAAACGGCGTTTTCAATTGCGGGAAGAACAAAGGGTGGCGCAAGATATTGAACTGCAATCTTACCTTAATCAATTGATCATCCAGGATGCCGACCGGAACATTGCTAGTCTTGAGGCCAACGATAGTGAAGGCACAGAGAATGAGGAAGAAACAGATAGAACAGGAACGACGAAAGAACAGGTTGAAGAGTATCGGGACAACTGTATTGCTCACCTGAACGACTTATTCGCCAAAGTGGATGAACGACGAAGAGTTAGTATCGCTATAAAATTGCTTACTTTTTATCAGTATAATGTTTCACATAGTAGTGATTGTATGTTCCACATATGAAATGTTATTACGAGCATGCAATAGTCCTTTACCAGCCTTTTAAGTACAGTTTTTCGTTTCATTGATAAACGAATGCACGGAATCGATCTAAACCAGAACGGTAAATTACTGAGGTGGAATGGAATGATGGAAAGTATCTCACTTAGTAAAAATAGAGCAATACCGCCTGAAATCGGCCAAGAAGTTATGGAGAGATAGAATGATATAGAGCACACTATATATAGGATTCCCTATCTTCGGTTTCCTCCTTGTGTAAATCTTCGTACCCCCATTCTTTTATGCCTGAACATGAGTGTCGAATATCGTCAAACTTTGGACCCCCCCCCCCCCCCCAAATTTATTTTTAATTGATTGCGATAGTAAAAGTTCGGCATCGACTATTGCATGCCCTTAAGAGCTGGAATGATGATATATCAAATATTAGTCTTGCAATGTTTTCGACCTTGGGTATTTTTTTTTCTTGCAACTGCTTGCGAGTTTGTTTATAACATTTCTTTTAAAAAAATAAGTTGAAAAAATATTTCGACATATTTTGTTTGAATCTGGCCTTCTTGTGAAGATCCTGAGTGGTATACTCTCAGGATATTTCCTCATGCAACATTACATATTTGTTTTGAACAAAAATAAATTTTGACCTGCCTACCCTCAGATCTCTTCGATTTTTTGTTACTTTTGAGATTTTATTATTTTATATTTATTTTAATTCATTTTCACCGTGTAATATTTTCAGATTATTTTTAAGTTCGTGTATTGAAACAAATGTTGCACTTGCATTATTCGATAAAGTCACACTGATTGTTGGAAAACAGGTGCGGGAAGTACCAGACTACCTCTGTGGCAAGATCAGTTTCGAAATCCTTCAGGAACCAGTGATAACGCCGAGTGGTATCACCTATGAACGAAAAGATATCGAGGAGCATTTGCAGAGGGTGGGTCATTTTGATCCTGTGACGCGAGTTCGCCTGACCCAAGATCAGCTCATACCCAACCTATCCATGAAGGAAGTTGTTGATGCATTTCTTCAAGAAAATGAATGGGCACTGGATTACTAAGTGTCGTGCAAGATCTAACAAATATTCACGGACCTGTAATATCATTATTCTATAATATATCACTGTAATTACCAGCTGTACTATACTACAAGTTGTACTATAGCACAAGTATAAGGAACTCTCTAATCCAAAGGTGTTTCATATAATATATGTTTATACTATTATAAGAATTTATTACATAGATCATAGGCTATATTTTTTTTGCTCATTCCAGCAAATTCAATGCTGTGATTGCTATTATTCAAATCTTCACAAATCATACTAATCGAATTTGTAATAATTACGTACCTTTTATATTTCGACGTGTGACACATTTTATATCCTCCAGTATGTTTTCAACAGCTTTGAATTGCTACAAGTTTCGCAGAAAATTGAGCATAGCCCCTTATCAATGCATAATTAACAGCACTGAAGATGACTACGGCTTTGTGTAATGCACTTATACCAACATGTGACCATCAGGTGGTCTTTAATTGGGGTTGGTGGGGAAATTTTGATCACAACACCTTCCAAACCTTCTCCAAATCGTTCAAAACTAATGTGTCAATGTTTAACGACCTAAATCGATGAAAGTCCTTGCATCAAGAAACCTGATTTTAACCCATTTAAAGTTGATTCTCACAATCAGGTACAGAAAATTGTTTACAAAAAATATAAATTGCTCGCAAAAATTTTGTTTCTCAGATGTGTTTGAGTGCATTTTTTGTGCAGAATACGACGATTATTCGACAAAAATGTAATCACAAGCTGTTTACATTTGTCAATAAACAATTTGAATTCGCAGGGAGAAAAATGGTTCTTTTTAAAAATTTTTCATTGACGATTTAAGCCTGATTTAAGCTACTCCAAGCTCGTTGGTGCATGGGTTCCCAATGATGTCTTCTTGCATATAACGAGAGGAAACAGTGAACCTTAATAAATTAATTGGACTTCATTGGTTGGTGAGACCGCAGGAATACTTTAGTTTAAAAGGCAGGATGAACCAATTTACTGGAAACATATCATGAGATGTGAAACTCTTCCGCGTCAAGTGGCGAATTAAAATTATGTTATGACAAGTAACAATTATCAGTCAGCTAACAATAAAACTTATTGCCAAGAATTTTCGAATCACCACATCAAATATTTAGGGTGTACTTATTGTTAACCGAAAAGAACATGCATCACCTACATAAGCCTCTATAAACCACTTTCGATAGCTAAAGCTTGAGATGCCAGTCTGCATGAACTGACAAAAGAGTTCTTGCATGAGCAGTCGGTTGCTCAATGCGCTGTGTTTCACCATTTTCTCTGGGTATAGACAATATAGTCACTCAAGAGTAAAAACATACTAATAATCAGCCTTACATATTCAATTTGTGAACCAATAACTTCACGATATCGATTATTCATGCCTGACTTGCACGCACATCATCCATCTCAATTTTTCGGAAAAAAGTATTCTGGCAAATAAACGGTAATTCTCTAGATGACAGGTTATTCACGGTTTTGTATACAGGTTTGCAAATACTAGGTGATGGAACTATTTAGTAAAACTCATTTAGCCAATTATATTCTACCCATCTAGGACGCTAGCATTTAAGGGTATTATTTCGAAGGTAATAATATTGACATTGAGTTATAATAACAAAGGTTGAAAGTAAAAACGCAAGTAATATTATTATGGTAAGGTGATATTTACATACATGAATATAAAATATAATTGACGAAAAAAAAACACTTGCATGTAACAATTCGTACATTTACGAGTAAAATAGAAATTTTATTCGAGGAAATTTAAATATCCTTATCCTTGTTTGGTCGATGTTTCACAGGGTTCGTATACAGGGAAAAACGGGAAAACTCTAGGGATTTCTTACGTCAAGGAAGTCTGGGATTTTCGAAAATGAGTGGAATTTTGAATCTGTGGAAGAAACAAACTCGTTCTTATATATAGTACTATCAATCTTGAGAAAAAAAATAATTGCACTTGAAATTTTATTTCATACCACCAATTCATAAATTCTATGTATAATATTACAGACCATACCTACTTCTGTTTTTTTCTTACGGAAAATTGCAGGCTGTAGTTTGTAAATTGATATTCAAACAGTTAGTTACTAGGTAATATTTAAGGTATTAATATTAATCTGTAAAAAAATTGTCAGTAATCAGGGGCATATTTCTTAAAAGGTTGCTAGAAAAATCCTATATTCAGGCCGGATTACCTGGAAGTCAGGGAATTTCAGATTGCAAAAAGCGAATAAACCCTGTTTTAACAAATATAGTTATAACGCTTTGTCTACTTACTTATTTTTGTAGCATTTAATCGTGTCTCTGCTTATCCCAATGAACTTGTTCATTTGTACCTTGTTGCTCGTAGATAGGTACGATACGTCATGATACATCTAACAAACCTTGTCCTTGTCTGTTTACTTATTCTATTTCGTTTGTATTACCCAAAAATATATCGAAAAAGTGTTTTTCAAGTTGAATATCAAGTATTATATGAAAGTACTTACAAAGGTAACAAGTCGCTTAACATTCTACTTTCTTGGCAGGTTTGATTGATTACTTGTAAAGCTTGTGTAAATGAATACCATCAGTGATATGAAAAAAATTGTATTCAACAATTTCATATGCGCACAAATTGTAACAATGGATAGTAAAAATAACAATGATAATGACAATGAGATTTAAAGGTAAAAAAAAATTTAAAAGCAAAAAAGAAATCTTATACCATACTGATTGTATCTTGGGTTCAGATACGCCGAGATCCGTTGTTTATAAACAGGTGATTTCACTTTAGCTTCTAACTGTGGTAAACGATGTGGTGTAAATTTAGACATTTACTTTTCAATTAAAGCTCAAAATTACTGCATACATCCAGCAAAATTTTATGTCGAATTTAAGATAATGCTGCAGAATTGTAATGTAATGTGAAGGAGGTGCACTGTAAATCCTATCGTGAATTTTTTCAACATTATTCAACATTACGTATTATTGTTAGAATAATTAATGTGAATAACTCAAGTTTTTCATCCTAATGTTTTGCGACATATTAGCAGAGTAACTTCATGACCACGGTCTTATAGACAGGTCTGGGCACTCCGGCTGTAAAACCGTGCACGAAAATGAAGCCGATGTTGTGAATTTTTGCCGCTAGCGCTAATAAGGGAGAGGCCGACTTAGGCCGTGTTCGTAAATTGACTGACAGTACTGAAAATTCCCTAGGACAGAGTCAGAGCTATCTACGAACTTGGAAGCGCAAAAGAGATAAAAGATTGCCGACAGTACTGTCAGTCAATTTTCGAACACGGCCTTAGCACGCAAGCGCACAGAGAGAGACGGCTGCCCTATATTCCTCTCTTCGTTGCACACCGGCCTCGGGGATTGCAGCGCTCCGATCTTTGGTGCACAAATTGAGAAACACAGGCTTCAAGACAGTCACGCCGCGTTATATAGGAAAGGGGTTGGAGTGCCCAGACCTGTGTATATGACAGTGTTCATGACCAATACTTTCCACGAGTGATTTCTTCCATTGATTCACTCTGTAAAAAATAACTTCTACTTGGTGTACCGTTTGAATATCCATTTGATCCAACACTTTACGAGAAATACATTTTCCAGTTAATTGTTGCTACGTATATTGTACATGATCACATATTTCATTGATTGACGCATATAATTACACTATTAGCTTTTCCAATCCTGTTGAATACAAATCACCTCTTTATCCAAGTCAGGTATGAGTTTTTCAACTTGTATTTCGCACTTCTAATCACAACCAATAGAATGACGTGTCATTTCAATTACTAATCCTTTCACTGTAGGCTTGCCATAGTTTTTCTTTATACTGAATGATGGCTGATAATTTGTCCTGCGCGGCTGTAACACCTCTACCGACAACGGCTAAATCTGCCCCAGCATTGATCACCATTTGAGGAGTCTTGTATTGCTGTCCCAAATCATCACGGGACTTTTCCAATCTAATTCCTGGCGTGAGTTGTATCAAACCTGGATCATCGAACACATTGTACTGACACACTAAACCAGCTACTAGGTTTGACGTTTCAGACATAAGAACAGAATGTTTCACATATTCTCCAATGGTTAAGGCTCCTTCACTAGACATTTCTGCAACTAAAAATATCCCCCGACTTTCCTTAATCCCCTTCAGTCCATCTTGTAAACCAGAAACAATACTCGAACCAGGAACAGTATGGGCAGTAACAAAATCTGCCCATTCTGCTATTTTATAAACCCCATTTCTGTACTGCAAGGATACCGTGTGACCAATATCAGCAAACTTTCTGTCCTCCATTATCAAGAAGTTGTGCTCTTTGGACAGCTGTTTCAACTTATCGATAAACTCAGATGTAAAATCTTCAAGTAGATCAATATGAGTTTTTAAAACAGCTATGTGCGGTCCTGCTAGTTCGGCCAAATCTAAAACTTCATCAGCTTTTGTCAAATCCACTGCTAGACAGAGAGTACTTTTCTTTGCCGACATTATATTGAACAGTTTTGCTGCCGCTGGGTTCTTGGCAAGTTTTGCTCGTGATGCGAAGTCGATTCTCAATCGACTCACCGAGTTTCCTAGGAGAAAATCAAATTATATTTAAGTCTTAGTTACTGTGCTTAAAAAAAAAAGCCAAATGTTTGGAGTTTGATAACGCGTCTGAAGGATACTAAGATTATTTCCCTATTTGATCAAAAAACCCCCAGAATATGAATGATTTCTAGTTCGTTAGCTTCTAATTTCCTTGGTCAGGTTAAATTCTTCAATTACACCGACTCACCTTCGCTGTTTAATTGATCTTTACTTTGTTCCACATAACTTTTGACGTCTTGGACAATGGCTGACGTCACTTTGCCTGCATTCAATAGGTATTGCATTAAACTAGTCAGAGAATATAAGCTCCTCATTCGGATGCCCTCTGCACTTAGATTGTGATCACCACCCTGCTGTCGATCCAGAATAACGACAGCTTCCTCAACCTTCAACCCTACATCAGTTAGGTCTTTTACAGCCTCTAAAACGCTACTCCCAGTCGTCACAATGTCTTCAATTATGATGCAATTTTCGCCCTCTTTGAATTGGCCCTCAATTATTTTTTTTGTCCTATAGGATTTAGTCTCTTTCCTCCTTATCAGCAAAGGTATGTTTGATTGTGCAGATATCAAAGCAGCAATTGGCAACGCTGTGTAAGGCATACCACAAATTTGTGATGCACTTTTGCCATTTTCTGCCAGGGTCCACAGTAAGGTGGACACAGACTTCTGCAAATTTTGGATACTAGTCAACAAGTGATATTTAGTTTCGTCAATTAAAGAAGTGTGGCGTAAGAAGATAAAGAAACGTTAGTTTCAACAGAACATTCAATGTTGCACTGGGTACAGATAATCGGTGGTCGAAACTCATAGTTTGCACATTTTTTTGAAATGCAGCCACATTTTTGGCCTTTATTTATTTTCAAACAAAATTGATAATTGGAACAGAAGTAACGAAATATAA
This sequence comes from Neodiprion fabricii, assembly GCF_021155785.1. Lineage (NCBI taxonomy): Eukaryota > Metazoa > Arthropoda > Insecta > Hymenoptera > Diprionidae > Neodiprion > Neodiprion fabricii. Next base: position 15,244,350 of record NC_060241.1, on the reverse strand, counting down.
GTTACCTACCATCAACCGCGGATGTGAAATAATTACTTTTAGATCAAAGCAGACGGGTGTCGGCCGGCCGGCTTTTGTTACGAAGCTGCCGAACTTCACGGCGTTGATCTCGAATAGTTCCACAGCTAATTCCGCCAAGCGATTTTCCATTATAGTCGAGTCAAAAAATACTCAAATCAACGCAAAGAAATCAACTAGACGTCTTGTATCCAACGCAAATGACATTAAATAGAGTAGACTGCACGGAAAGCCGTAAATGTTTGCTTGACACGTGCTACTTGACGAATGACAACAGTGTATGTATTTTTGTGTGTACACTTGGGGACAATGAATCTGAGACCACGGAGTAGTAGGAAGGAACAACACTCGAGCAGCACTTGGCTCAAAAGCTGGCCCAGTTTTTGGGACAGCGTAAGAATTGTCAAGGTGCGATTTAAGCGCCTCTTGCGGTGTAAGCCCGTATAGCGAACTCACCCCCTTCCCCATATGGGGAGCTTTCCAGCAACGACACAGAGCGACACAGAACGACACTGTGTCGAACATGGTGCTTTCCAACAACGACACAGAACGACACAGTCGGACACAGCTGCAGAGCAAGGTTGGACACTGTGTCGGATTCATTGCTGCCAATTTTTTAGTTAGAGATTTTATTTTCGACGCATGGTATTGTTTACATTTATTTATTAAATGCAATGATAATCTACACGCATTTCACAAATGTTTTTTTTTGTGCTGGAGCGTTCAATGGTCTTAGATTTTTCGTTTAATGCATGAGCGGACTCTAGTGACTGAATTAAGAACCTCGAAGCGTTCCAACAAGCACCAAGGCACGGTGTTCGACCGTGTAACACAGTGACACACTGTGTCTCCTTGCTGGAAAGCTCCTGTGATCTTATGATTCGCCGCTTGCAAACCTTTTCCCCGGATTTAATGTCGGTTGAGATTAGAAAAGCAATCACTCGGTTTTTACTGTTTTTTCGTCACTTCAGATGCGTATTTTACGAATTTACGGGGTATGTTTATAAAACGGAGGCTTATAGGTTATGACTGCCGCCCTTCTTTTTGTTTACATGTTATAGCGAAAATTTCACTTTTTCCGTAAGAGGCGCTCAAATCGCATTTAGACAATTCCTCTTACGTTACCTCAAAACTGGGGATAAGTTTTATCACTGAGTGTTGTCTCTTTCCTACTACTCCGTGGTAAGACCGTGGTCTTAGACCAGGTTAAACCTGTTTCCGTCTCTCTCACACAGCCTGCATCGTGGCCTGCCTCCCTCTATCGCATCGACACTCGTGGTCACTAGGTGAAACGATCGGTGCTTCAAAAAGAGAACACCCCCACCACTGAAGTTTTGACCGAGTCGCCAGACCTGTATGTAAGATCGTGGGTCAAGCTCACTGATCTGTATATTACATTGGATGGCGCACGGTCTTACAGACAGGTCTTGCAACTCTGGTGGTGGGGGTAGGCTAGGAGTGACTCACATATTGAATCAATTTGTAGTTTACGGTTTCGGCACTGTGTCGCAACTATCTAGTAGGGCTGAGTTACAGAAACTCAAATTTCGTTATTTTTGGCGGTTAGGCTGTAGCGCCATTGCGCCAACAGAGAGAATTTTTTTCTATCTCTGTCGCTCACAGTAGGGCGATTCTGTAACTCGTTATAAGAATAACGATTCGGAACGCTATCGTAACGATAACGAATTTCGCCGCGTGTAACGACAATCTCATAACGACGGTGCGATTCCGTAACTACGAATAGCGACACTTCGACGTTACAGAATGGGATAACGAATCGTCGTTATGGATACTGACAGGAAGTGACGTATTGTGACAAATCCTTAGTAAGTAACTAGAATTTTATCGAAACTCGCCTTAAAATAGCTGAAATTCATGCCGCGGTGGCGCGCATGAAGGTTTAAATCGAGGCGCGCACAATCACTCAGTCACAGTCAGTGCAAATCCATCGTATAGTGAACATTGTAAATATCAATATCATCATTGTTATTATATTTTAACACCGTTTAATACTTTTAATAAATTTTAATACGAGTAAAAAAATTTATTTGCACTCATACTCTTAAAAGGAGCCCTTTGACCACGTGTCGTGAATCCCCATGCAGCGTTTACTGCTTCTACGTTTTCCTCGCTATTCTTTTTGCATGGACCACCATTGGGTTCTTCACGTAGAACCAATATTCTGAAGAGTAAAATTTTATAACTACTCCCATTTTTTACTAAAAATCATAACTGTAGCTGTAATATTTTCAATACTTCAAGAAGTCTTTGAGTTTGTTAATTTCATGGAGGCAAAGCTATTTAAAAACAATACCACTTGAAAAAAAAATTGAGGTCTAGTTTAGAATAAAGATTTTTCGCGTTTTTATTTTTTGTTCGGGTTAAAAAAGGTGAATATTTTTTATAAAATAAAGTTATACTTTAAAAACACAATTGAATATTTCTTTATGTACAATCAATTGTAAACATTATAGTTGAAGGAATGTAAATTCGAAAAATTGGTGATTTTGAAAAGTTAACGACGGAGCCAGGAATCGAACCTGGCGTCTAGAGATACTTGACCGGAGCCTTACTCCTATGAGCCTATGAGATTTTGATGAAATAATATCTGTGCATTGAAGATATTAAAGAAATGAAATGACATGGAATTTTGAAAAAGGTACGCCAAGGCGGTACGTCGGAGCGTAACACTGCCCTGACTCTGTTGTCGTTAATTTCTCTCATCACCTTTAAACATTATACCTGTTGGCAATTTAACCATAAACATCATTCCATATTCTGTATTCTATTCTTCCGCATCACGGAAGTTGGGAAACCTTTCTCTCATAATTTGTTGTTGAATTCGTTGAGCCAAAGCGCGTGGTCCTCGTCTGTTGTATTCTTCATCTTGATCCATCGGATCAACATCATCCTCTACGGGATGAGCTATCGGTGCTAGTTGTTCGTCATCTTCATTGTTTAATCGTAGTTGCACTCTCATGTTGTGCAGTACTGCACACGCATTAACAATTTTCGCTGCGAACGCTGGTTCGTACATCAAGACTCGCTGGTATGACAAGCATCTCCATACAGATTTAAAAACTCCAAAACACCGCTCGACGACGCTTCTAGCCTTACATAGTTGTTGTGTATATTGATGTTGTCGCGTATCTTCAGGAAAATTGGCCAGAGGTGTTAACAGCCAAGGCTCCAACGGATATCCAGCATCACCTGATGGAAAATATATTGATTTAGAAAAAAGTAGACTAAATATAATATGCATATTATGTATATAAAACTCAAACTGAACCTATGCTGCTTTGCTGAACAGTGAAAAATATTTTCGCTTTGACTGCGCTCAAGGTGTTAACCAAGATTCATCACAGCTTCTTGAGGCAGGCGAAAAAGGCTGAGAAACTCTTCTCGTGGTAGCTGAAAAGGATTCTGAGCATCTCTCAGTCGCCTTCTTTCCACACGACGTTCGAGTCGACGTAATCTTTCCTCAAGAACGAATACATCCCAAGCAAGGTATTCGATAACCATGATCCTTTGAGATTGAAGATAATCAAAGAAACAGCGTTAATAATAGACTTAATAGTAGAAATGAATTATTAATGAAATTAATGAATAATTATATTTGTGGAAGCAACTTTGTGGGTTTTTCGGAGCAATACTACAATTTATAGGTTATGTTATTCTTTTTTAGAAAATAATGAAATCTATTCTACGATTTTTTCTGAAGTCAATCTGCATTGATAATTTCTAATTACTGCAAAATTCAACTTACTTACTTGTTATTTCAAACGACGTAATTATTTTTCACTTTCGGAGCACTTTTCGAAGCACTTTCTCGGAGTCGAGAAAAATATGGGAAACGCACACCACTCCTCTAGCTCGTATGCAAAGTGTCGTTATAATGGTCGTTATAGCGTACCGAGGGGGTCTCTGAGCCTCGCTATCCGCTCGCACCGTAACGACATCATAACGACACTTTTCGTTACTGATAACGTCAAAACTCGCTAAGAATGGTGTACAGAATCGCATTTGTCGTTATAATAACGACGCGGTCGGTAGCATAACGAAACTTGTCGTTATGAGTCCATATTGTCCATAACGACAGCATAGCGAGTTACAGAATCGCCCTACTGGCGGCCAATCTAAGAATTATTGAAAGTGGACTCAAGAAGTGAGTCCTCCCCCACCACCAGAGTTTCCAGACCAGTATGTAAGACCGGGGGATGGCCATGGGATGGCGCATTAAATAGGACGACTTGTTACGATTGAACGATTTGAAAACCCAACAGCCATCTTTGATAAAGTAAAATATGCTAATATGGCGGCATCTACAGTTGGCGTCTAGGGTGCTATTTCATGAGCAGTAAAAAGCAGCAGCAGCAGCAGTTTTCCCCTATCACTTCCGGCGCAAGTTTCTGCTGCTCGCAGTTTAGTTTTTCGAGCGACAAGCCACAAGAACACAAAAAGCCACGACCTATTTCATGAGCAGCGCTGCTGCTGTGTAAAATTACCAGACTGATGCTAGTGAAAACTAGTAAGTTACTAAGCCACTGCTGCTTTTTACTGCTCATGAAATAGCACCCTAAGAGTACATACCCCCACCACCGGAGTTGCCAGACCTGTATGTAAGACCGTGCTGAGACGGTTAATTTTTTACACTAGACAGTTATGTTGGCAACACAGAGAAACCTACAGCGCGATAGTCGGTCGAGCACGAAACAAACTCAATCTCAATAAACATAATATAACTATTACGTGCCAGCCGGTATCCACGGCAGCTCCCTCTCTGCGCTCTACCTGACCAGCGTGCAGTTACCATAAGAGAGCCTTACGTGCTCTTACCGATGGTCGTAGATTAATACCAACACACATAGTTATCATCATAACGTCCAAATTCTCCTATCGATAGTTCTCATACGCTAGATTGACCGTTACTTCATCAGTCAAATTCATAACATACATGGTATATATATTTTTTCCCATCCAACCGTAATAACCCAAAATAATAAAAACCCGCAACAGATAAGATAACCAAAAAGACCAAAACACCGGAAACGTGGGAAGAGAAATCACGGATAGCTCACAGAGAAAGAAACCCTTATTCTCAGAATTCAGGATAGCGCCCTCATTTTAATGATTATAAGACCAATCAGCGCTTCGCCGCTTGCTTCTCTAAACCAACCACCTCGCGCTAATCCACCACCGAGATCTCACGCACGAACCAGAAACCTTACCCCCAATTATTCCATCATCCTTAACCAACCATCCCAGACCCGCGAGAAACCGCGACTCCCTTTGAACTCCTCCTACTTTCCCTCTAATCCAACCTTTCCAGAAAACAGAATAAAAGAGAAGAACTTTAGACATCATAGAGAACAGATCAGAACTCTACCGAAATCCTAGAATCAAATCACATTATAATTAATTCAGAACCTCCGAGACTTATTAACAGTTTGTCACTGCGATAGTGATTAACACCAATCCGTACCACAATTGTAAACCTACCATTGAGAACTAGAAGGAGATTGTTAATAAATGTGTAATTAACCCAAGTGTTGTCATAAATAATTATTTCAATCACGCATAGTGATGGTTGGCACGAGCCTTACCTAACAAACTCTCAGAATTGTAGGCGACTTGAACGAGAAGATCTGCGAAGCTGAACAGCGGATTCCCGAGATTTATATATACCAACTACGTGAGTCAGGAGTGTTACGTTCCGAGAGGAACGTTTCGAGTCGATTCTGATTCGCCGCGTGATTTAAATTGTTCTCCTGACTTACGTAGTTGGTGTATGTAAATCTCGGGAATCCGCTGATCAGCTCCTCAGATCTTCTCGTTCAACTCGCCTACAATTCTGAGAGCTTGTTAGGTAAGGCTCGTGCCAACCATCACTATGCGTGATTGAAATAATTATTTATGACAACACTTGGGTTAATTACACATTTATTAACGGTCTCCTTCTAGTTCTCGATGGTGGGATTACAATTGTGGTACAGATTGGTGTTAATCACTGTCGCAGTGACAAACTGTTAACAAGTCTCGAAGGTTCTGAATGACTTATAATGATTTGATTCTAAGATTTCGGTAGAGATCTGATCTGTTCTCTATTATGTTTGAAGTTCTTCTGTTCTATTCTGTTTTCTGGAAAGGTTGACTTAGAGGGAAAGTAGGAGGAGTTCAAAAGGAGTCGCGGTTTCTCGCGGGTCTCGGATGATTGGTTAAGGATGATGAAATAATTGGGGGTAAGGTTTCTGGTTCGTGCGTGAGATCTCGGTGGTGGATTAGCGCGAGGTAGTTGGTTTAGAGAAGCAAGCGGCAAAGCGCTGATTGGTCTTATTATCGTTAAAATGAGGGCGCTATCCTGAATTCTAAGAATAGGGGTTTCTTTCTCTGTGAGCTATCCGTGATTTCTCTTCCCACGTTTCCGGTGTTTTTGTCTGTTTGGTTATTTTAACTGTTGCGGGTTTTTATTATTTTGGGTTATTACGGTTGAATGAGAAAAAATATATATATACCATGTATGTTATGAATTTGACTGATGAAATAACGGTTAATCTAGCGTATGAGAACTTTCGATAGAAGAATTTGGACGTTATGATGATAACTATGTGTGTTGGTATTAATCTACGACCATCGGTAAGAGCACGTAAGGCTCTCTTATGGTAACTGCACGCTGGTCAGGTAGAGCGCAGAGAGGGCGCTGCCGTGGATACCGGCTGGCACGTAAGAGGAGAACAATTTAAATCACGCGGCGAGTCAGAATCGACTCGAAACGTTCCTCTCGGAACGTAACAATAATATAACCCATGGCCGTCGAATCTAACCACGGTCTTATATACAGGTCTGGAAACTCCATTGGAGGGGATGTGTCGCTTATTGAAGCAAATTTTTGTGTTCACGAGTCGCCACTAGGTTCGTTGCGATCTTATCAACAGCGGCGACGCGGCCGGCGGGGGGGGGGGGGGTCCAACCAACACCGTGGTATTCGCCATATACATATATGGTATTCGCTACTCACGCTCGCTCATCGTATTTATTGAGGTTATTGTTATCCTGGTAACTAGACCGCAGCGACAACAGGTGATACTGCTAGAATCGAAATTTGTACTCGCTAAGCGACACGAATAATCGTGGCTCACAGCATAGGAGTTTCCAGACCTGTATATAAGACCGTGAATCTAACCTTAGGATACGTGCATGGTGTAAGAATAAGAGGTGGTCCGACTACCTTATACCAGCCCCTTGACACATGCTGCTAAAAGTGGTTCGCAAAATGTCCCTCGATTCTCCCGTCAATTTCCATCACTAGTGGCGCTAGTAGTTACCTGATGAGCTTGCGCGCGGTCATCGAGGGCAGCGAGCGAGTTCCGTATAGTTAGCAGATAAATATAACAATTATTATTTTTTATTGTTGTTATATTTAGGGAATTATTTACGCAATTTAATGCCACTATTATTATAATTTATGACATTATATTTTGTTAATAACAAATAAAAATCTGTTCAGCGTATAGTTAGCAGAAAATGATTGGATATTCAATTTTTTTCCCCCGAATCAACTGGAAATCATTTGGGAAACGCGTATATAAGGTTGAAATAATTTGCGAAATAATTGTTTTATCACAAAAACACGATAAATAAGTCGATCAATTTTTCTGGTATACCCAGTCTCTCAGTCGATATCGCATACCCGATGCGCGGAATATTGTGGGGTGTGATTTTTTCAAAATAATTGAGAGCAAGAAAAATTTTATATTTGAAAAATGGTCAGTAAATAATTCAAATTTTCGAATTCATGATAATTTTGCTTCGATTTTTCTAACTTCCAAGCTTTGCTCTCTCAAGCTCCGACTAGTTGTTCCGCCAATTAATCTCTCACTCTTTTGCTAATCAAACAATTTTATATACGTAATGAACGACGAATTCAAAGAATTGATGCAAGTGAAATTAACAAAAACCGATGAAAATATCACGCTTGGCGTTTCATACGATATTATCGGACTTGCGTGATATTAGCTTCTACATTTCCGCACAAAATACGTAAAAACGGAGCAGGTCTAACTAGTTCGGAGCTGTTACGACCGAGCCGACCAATAAAATGTCTTGTTCATGGAGCCGGCGTTGCTCCATCGAATCCGTAAAAATCTGCAATTCCCAATACAATGGTTATTTCATTAAAACGCAGGAATATTCGGCAAAATTGCCGAAAATCATTGAAACTCACGAGTTCATCAGTGTCGGAGAGAAAATGACTATTTGTTTTGTCTAGGAATCCTCGTTCAATAGCGGAGGAATAAAATTTTTCAATTGGCGGAGGAATAAAATTTGTGTATTTCGTTTAATCCTTTTTACATGATGCATTGGAATGTGCCTGGAAGAATAAAGTTAAAAAGACAAGCAACACTTCAATGCGGTTCGAGTTGTACGACCCATTTTTCGGTTCCTTTGGAAACTAGACAAAAATACTCAGTGTACGTTTATAAATTGAGAGAGACAGAAAAAAATTCTACGATATTTCTTTAAGATTTGTTTTGTCTCGACGATAACTTTATCAACAGAAAGAATTGCACCAATTCGTTGATTCCTTCGACGATTGAAATAAAATGTATCTCAACCTGGCCGAAAAAAAATAATTTCGTTTTTGGTGCTGGCACGTTGAGGATAAGCGAATTAAACCGAGAAGAAGAAACTGGTGAAAGTGGCTCTGTGTTTCGGCAGTTTTGTTGGTAAGCCAAGGGGACGAGAGACTCGATTGTATTTTTTTTTATTATCCAACAAAATCTCCTTTTACTGTGCACCGCGTATTTTGCGACGATTTGATTGATTGTAAACAATGATTCCGGCTGATGAATGCCTTTGCCAAGAATTTCACAAATTGCCACGAACAGACACTTTTGGCGTCTGTTTCGTCGAGTCCAAGACTTTTTCGTGGCCGTTTTTACAATGTGGCGTGGACCAGCCGAAAAAAAACCATCGCGGAACAATAAATCTTGAATTTAATAAACATGTAATTTACCCGGAATTAATATTACGTACTTTTGACCCTCAGTAGACACACATGGGTCTGGGATGCCCATTCAGCGAATGCCGTAAATTTCTCATTTCTCGTATCGATTACCATTGAATAAAAATAATAAAAAAACCCATTTTTATCCATCACAGAATGCAGCCTTTTTTCTGTAGATCTAAAATTACTTTCCTGAATTTTTTTTCGATTTTTTCAACGAGCCCAAGTACATTAAAAAAAGGTATAGGGCGCCCTGGACCCATGTGTGTCTAGGGAGGTGTGCTAATTATCTCTTCGGAGGGTTAATTATGTTTTGGTGTTATTTCGTATTTTTTATTTTGTGTTACATCGTTTGCGAGCACGACACAGCCTTAGGCGGGTTTCGACGTTAATCTGTAAAGCATATAAACACAATCAGATTATAAAGATAAATGATGAAAAGTTTCACTTTCATTAGAATATAACTTGTTTATAAATTATTTGAAACGACCCACTTATTGCCTTTTTGTTGGATCATGATAAAATCTAACGAAAGTGGATTCGCGAGGAGAGTTAAAACTCTTGAGGATCGTTTGCTTTTGGGTGCGTGTGGAAAAGAGGAAAAAACGTGGAACACGTCTTGAAAAACTAGGTACTCGTAACTGGATACGGACTGTGATTCGAGAAGCACTATCCTCGTCAATTGAAAAGTGTATCGTCACATCAAATTCAGCAGAGAGTTGTAAACGTGTGTATAAGCGTGAAGAAGCTGTTTCTATATCTTTTTTGTTTGTATTTTCAATGATTTTTCACAGCAGCTAGCCAGAGGGCTTCTCGTATATAGTTTAATGGTAGAAAGTGAGATCTCGTATCTTTGCGCTTTGCCCTAGAAGGCCTGGGGACAACAATGAGAGTTTCGCGAGTTCTCAACTCAATTTCACACTATTTCTTGACACGTTATTATTATTTTCTATGGAGCAGCAAGAGGCTTGCAACGAGGCCCAGCATAGATTTAACGCTTCGGTTACGTTTTTCGTCGGTTCTCTCCTCTTCTTCTCTCCTGCTCGACCATCTTTCTGAAAACCATACGTAAAGACACTGCGAAACTATATAATTCGCCGTGGCTCGTCTTTGAGCAAACAGTTCCGGGCCAACGGTGCACCGAAACATTCGCATCTTTTTCCATCCTTTCCGACTGCCTCGTGCCCTATATCGATTTTTCAACGAACAATAAATCTTCGATGGTGACACGACGCGAGAAAAACAAATACACATTTGCCTGAGCTCTCTTGAATTATCGATTTAAACGAGAAACGTGGAATGTACAGAAACTTGTCGTACTTGTCGCTGGCGTGCTTCAAGTTCGAGAGGCGATTAGCGAACTATTAGACAAAAACTAAATCAAAAATAAATAAATAACAAACTACTATCAATTGACACGAACAGGTTATGGCTGATACGTCCGTACGTCCACCTCCGTGAAGTTGGCCCCCCGAAGTTGTTATTTTTAAATCTAATTAACGCAATTCGTTTGAGAATCGTTTGAGAGGGTTTGAGAGTAAAGAAAATTTGTTTGAGAGTTAATAGTTTTTCCGGAAAATTGATTTTAATTTTGGGTGTGAAGTTGGCCCCCATATTTTCTATCTCCTCAAAAAATGGACTTGGACGTTTAATTTTTTTTTTAATCTTTTGAGAATCGTTTGAGAGGATTTTAGAGTAGAAAAAAATTGTTAGAGAGTTAATATTTTAATTGATATTAAATAATTATTCAATGTGCGATCTTCCCTAGGATTAGAGCACTTCCGGTGTGCGCATTGTGTGTGCGCACTGTATATGCGCAACATGTCTGCGCAGTGCGTCTGAAATCAGATGTAGCGACCGAGATTGACGAAGAAATACGAGTTTCGATGATGCGGATTATCGTAAATCGAACGGGTACGAGATGGACATGGAGACGAAGCTGAGCAATTTTCTCTCAATGACAACAATGGTAAGAGAAGAATTGGATGAAACTATTGGAAAAAGACACGAGAGTCGAAAACGGGAAACCTGACGAAATCTTTTTAACGCAGTGCAACAGAAAGTGGAATCTTTTATAGAACGCCAAAATTGATATTTACTTGCAGATAAGGAATAATGCACTCATAATTGGACGAAACGTAGAATGTCGATGGGCTTATAATATATGTCAGCGATGTTCCTGTTTGTCTATCCCAAGATTTCTGTGTTCTCAGATCTTGTAAATCTTGGACCGTGCTTGCAACGATCTTGCGAACGATCCATGTTACTCGGCTAGGCGTACCATCCCTTGTCGCATTTACAAGGTAAATAAACTGTGTAGCTGTAGCTGTGTAGCTGTAGCTGTGTAGCTTTTGCGCAGCGAAAAAAATTGTGGGACAAATACAAGGCGAAATCTCGCAAACACAGACCCTCGATGGTCGTCTCGACGGACATCAGTTACGGGACGCACGTTTGCATGAAAAACAGTCCAATGTACCAACCGGGAGCGATCGGTAATTCGCAATTTTCTAAAAAAAAACCATGTTAATCGTTTTTTCGACATTTTCTTTCAATTTTATCGCTGGCTCGATCGTTTTCAGGCTTCACCATCGCCAACGGCTTTCCCAAGGTCAGTCAGCTGCTCTTGGCCGCCTGGAACCTCGATTCAACTTACCGTTTTAAAATTTTGCCCGCTGGGTCTCTCCACACCGGAGAATCTGTCGATAAATGCGAATCCAATGGAAACGCCAGTGCCAGCGGCAGCAGCAATTCGAACCACAAGGAAACCGCAGATCATTTGGACATGCTGCCGCCTCCTTCGCCGGCCTCGAGCACGTGCAGCGATACCGGAAGCATCACCACGAGTCACAGTCAGTTTTTATCGATTTTTTGTTTCTTTTTCCGTCAAATCCTTCGAATACACACTGGGTCATTTTGACCCGTTAAATTTGTTCTCTTCTGTTTCGTGAAAAAATGCATTCAGTCTCGCATAAATTCGCAACTAGAAAAAAGAACGAGGAATTCATGTTTTCCGGAATTAAATGATTTGAAAAACGTCTCGGGTCAGATTGATCCACTGTGGACTTGAGGAGGTTTTTTTCTTTTTCTTAAGCCCTTCGAGGACACATTGGGTCATTTTGACCTGAAGAATTTTTTCTCACCGGTCGTTTGGCATTGAATTTTGTTTTTTGTGAAAAATACATTCAGGCCTATAAATTCGCTGAAAAAAAAAAAAACGAAAAGTTCATATTTTCCGGAATTGAACGGTTTGAAAAAAGCCTCGGGACAGATTGACCCAAAGTGGACTTTTTGCTCCTCGCAAATTTATGGAGTTTGAAGAAAATTCAAATTTTGGGGTTGATTGAATTTTCCAGAACGCGAGAAACGTATGACCCCGAGGAGCGACGGTGAGACGGGTTCGATGACACCACACCGGCAACGCCAGTGGCCACGGCACCTCATCAGACGTCGATATTGACGCTGAGCGGAGTTACACCAACGAGACATTTGGTGTTTTGACATATTTTGATGAAAAAAAAATCGAAATATAGAAAATCACTCTTTTCAACTCCAATTTAAAAAAGGTTGATGACCCACCTAGCTCGAATACTTAGAATGCATTTCTACTTCAGAAGGAAGCATAAAGATACAACAATAAACAATGTTAATAGCCACTTATTATTAAATAATCGAGCTTCTGTACACACTTTATTTTCTTTCCTTTCTCTTATTGCACTCTCGCTTTACTCATTTCTTCTTTTCGTTCCCGTTACGAGACGATGAAACAATCGACAAATTCTTCATGACACTCATCCTTTTTTTTTGCCTTTTTCAGTTTTCTACTTGTCGCGCTATTTCGTGCCTTCATTTCCGGTCCTTGCTGAGATCCGATGGAAACTCCGAGTTGTCGGAAACGGAAGTGATCGTTCGCGACGACAGTAACAGTCTTTCGATGTCACTTACTTCGGTTGCACCTGCATTTACGAGATTCACCAAAAACAAAACACGGTTAAACCTTTCGATCGACGACACATCACGTTTTATTGTTATTATTATTTCTCGAGATGGAATCAACCACATTGTTGTTGTTCCTTAGAATATTGTCTACATTTTACGATATTCAAGTCACGAAATTACTTTTCCTTCTCTTTTATTCTGCCACATGGATTTCGGATTTGACCGGTAAAATGAAATTGTTCGACAAAAATTTAAAAAAATCATTTTGATCCTGATTTTTGCTCTGAGGTTGAATTGTAATTTCTTCTCATCAATGAAAATGAAAGAAAAAAGACAATATCGAATTTTTTTTCTTTCTATCGAGTAACTCAAAACTTTGCCGCACCCTAGATAGTAACTATACGTACCTCACAAGAAATTACGCTCCCAAAACTCGAACGTAGACGATGAGATGGGGTTCTATTTCTGTCGTAGCCGATTCAGGTTTTTTTTCTATTTTCAAATCGTCATACTGCTCCCAATTCATAGTGTTGCGATATGAATATGCGGTGAAGTGCCCCGAAGTATACCCACATAATCTAGAATTAGTTTTAATAAATTAGCATAAACGGTATGCAATTATTATAAGTGATTTATTGTACGCACGGTTTGCGTCAAATGTATTGAAAATATCTTACCGGTATTGCTCATCACTCATCCCTTCGTTGTTTTTAAGTTTTAAAAGTGATGGTATTTCGGAGAGCTTGCATCGCATTCCCTGCTTGTTGCTGCTATTTTTACGGATGTCCGCATCGACGAACAGATGAATTCCCGGTCGACTAATACGGATCATCGATCCATTACAGCCCTTTGTAAAACAGCGGAGTTTTGTAAGACGCGCCTAAAAGTTGAGCGCAGCTCCCAGGGCGCCAAATCCGGATTTCGCAACTGTTTCGTGATTTGGTGACAGAAAGGCCGATGAATATTCTCGTCTGCACAGCTGCAAGCATTCTTCGGTCATGTGGACACTTGGTGCCGTTTTCATTGCTTTATCGACGAAATTGTATACGCTGTCGTATGCGCTTAAAGTATAGGACAAAACTTTATTCGCTGTTTTTACGTTCGGTTCCGGGACATACAAATTTAAAAGAACGCGCGCTCGATCGTTGTACGTTTTACTGGTGACCAGTGGCGTAGCTAGGGGGACAAAGGCCCTGGTGCATAGGGAAAGAATCGGGCCCTTTTCCTCCCCTCTTTCCGCGTAGTTTAAACTTATATTGGCCTTCAAAATTATTGATAAGAATAAGAATAGGAAACAGTGAGTTGAACTTATTCCTAGTAGGCTAAATCCATACGTCCTCTCTATTAGAATCTCCATGTGTTTAATAGAAGAAAAAGGGAATAAATAAACAACGACGCACATGACGATATAGAATATTTATTATACAGATGAGATTAATTAAGGGAAAAAACGATTTTTAACAGAATTCGCCGCCCATTATACAATCTCTTGCGCGCTTTAATTTTTGCGAATTCGTCTATAATTTCACTCAAATCCAAGTTTGATGCCGCCTCATTTTCTATTGCAATTAACGATAAATGTCGGAGGCGATCTTGTCGAATGCTGTTTCTTAAATAATTTTTTATAATCTTCAGTTTACTGAAAGATCTTCCTGCTGCCGCGGAAGTAACGGGAATTGTATGAAACAGAAGCATCGCTGTATACACTTCCGTAAGGTCACATTCGAGCACGCCAAATTTCGTTACAATTTCTTTGCAAAGCTGGCGAATAGATCACGTCTTCATCAATTGAGGGAGGATCAGATGATAAACATTAAGAAATTGGAGTGAAAAATTGGGTCCAATTATATCGCAATATTTCTTCTGAAACTGATCACATTTCTGGAGTAAAATCGTTTCATTCCAGCTAAGCAAATTTTTTGGCATCAGAAAGTCGAACTATTTACAAACTGCACTCATACCAATAAAACGCGCATCTAACTGATTGATTATTATGTCGAGTACATTGTTGAAAATAGTTACTCTAAAGACTTCCTGGTTTTCAAATCGGTGATCAGAAGCCAATTCATCGAAATGCTTTTTAGTTTTTCTGCGTCAAAGCTGTTAGAGGGCCCCCTGAGCTCCAGGGCCCTGGTGCACTGCACCACCTGGCCCTATGATAGCTACGCCACTGCTGGTGACTCCCGTATTTAACGTGTTCACAACAAACTGGAGCGTCGGGTTCTTGCATTTTTTGATTGCTGAATCGTAAGCCGTGTGGTCAATAGCTCCAGATATCAGCACTTGTGCCACAGAGTCGAAAGGGCACGTCGACTGTACGAAGTACGTTTTGTTGTTGAGTTTAACCGGCTTCGATAATTTCGAACCATTTTCCAGAAAACATGGTTTCCTTTTTCTCTGTCTTGCAGTTGGTTTTTTATCAATTTATGTTTATGTACCTTATTTCTGGTAATGCTCCGAAATATGTACTTTTTTTCGACGTCTCTTCTGTCTTCACTTCATTTTGTGGTTCGTGTGCTTCGTTTTCGGGAATGTCCTCATTTCGGCTATACGAATGATCCCATGCATCAGCGACTTCTACAACATCTTCTTCGTCTGCACTTTCAACAACAGCACCAATGGCAAATTCGGTCTTCGGCACTTGGCCGCCCCAATTCTCCACAGACCACTGGTCAGGGTCATGCTGTGGAATCTGCGGAATTTCGGAATCAACCTCGCAGTAAGAAGAGATATTGAGATCGCCCGGTTCGAACCCTGCTTCTGCATTGCATTGTCTTGCAGTCTTGGCCACGCAGAGAAGACTACCGCCTTCTATGTCTCGTAAGTGAGTAACCACAAAATTGTCAGCCCTTCGTAGACCTTTTTTTAAAACATTTGTTTGGAGGTCATTGAAGTAACATTCAATGGACGCGGATGAGGCATTATTATTCATTTTTGGCGTCGTGCAATTGGTCCAAAGTGGAAATTCCACGGCAAGTGGCTTCATCGACGCAATGAACCCTGGTACATAAAATGCATTCATTTCACGCCCTTCGTTTCCAGTTGTAGCACTTGTTTTTAAAATTTTGTCAACCCATTCCGCGATGGATTTTATTTCGCACCCATCACACTGACTTTTCTCATAATTTGAGAGATTATCAACTGGACGAAGATGTTTATTTTCTTCGATGTCGGTTCCAAATTTTCTTAGGGCAATGCCTGTCTTTGCCATTATACTCTCCAGATGATTTCTAATTGCGAGGACACTTTCAACCTTTTCAGCAGCCTCGTCGTCCTTGATTGGAATCGCCACGGTAGAGTCCAAATATTTTTGGCTTGCGACAACGAATGTTCGCGTCAATAACATCTCGAAATGGTTGATGTCTGAAGATTGAATCATTAACGCAACGGACCGGAGGAAGAATTGCTTCACTTCGATGTGCGTAACGACTTTCCAACATTTCCACCTTGACACAGCATGAATTATGTGCGCAACGTCAACCCGTAGGTGAGTATCTACCTTTATCGGTTCCTTTGCCACCAGAAGTTCAAAACAGTTCTGAATGTATTTCTTCAATGTTCTGTCGTTAAATTCCTTGCACATTCCATACAGGAGCGCTTTGGAATAATCGCATATCGCAAGCTTCGGTTTGGGCGCACCGGCTCGCATAAATAGATGGATCCAATTTATGATGGAATGCGCGTCGTGTCTCTCCGAGAGCATCTGGTGGATCGGAATAGTCAATTTATCGAAATTAATAACCATCGTGTACAGGAAAATTGGACCACATCTTGATTTGTCGTTTCGATCGATTTTTGTAACTAAGCTCCCTGTCGCATCAATCATTATCGTACTGATTGTGCTGTTTCTGCAGTATTCTTTGTATGCGTGAAGCTGTGATGGACTGCGATAGACAACAACAAAAGGGGTTGATGCGATGTACTCAATTTTGCCAAGAAATTTTGGTTGTTGCGATATAGCTTCTAGCGAAGCATTCAAGTTAGTCTTGTTCAGTGGGTCGAGCCCCAAATTCTTATCAATTCGCTATTTTTTTGCTTGCCGCAGAACAGGTGCATCTGCAAGAAATGGTGGCTCCGCATCCCCCAAAACCATTTCTTCCCGTGCCGTGCGTTTTCGGAAATTGGATGCACCTTCATGTACTAAATTTTTCTGGACCTCCTCTCTGTATTTTCCATTTAGAGGACGTTTCACCACTTCGTGCGTGATATTCCGAGTATCCCGCGTTAATACGTTCAGTATAACACTGTCATTATTGGTTGGCTCTTTTTCAATAGTCACTTTTAGTTTATTTTGACACGACTTTCCTTTACATTGACCCTGAATTGTGACATAATTACCGATACAGGTTGGAACTTTTGCAATTTTGGCACGCTTGAAAACGTATGCACATGGAATTTTCGTCTGACGTGAGATGGCAATCGGTACGATATTATTCCAGACTCCTTTCTGTAGCGTCGGTCGGCATCCGGAGGACAGACCTGCAAGTGCAAGTAATATTGAAGAATAGGAATCACAAAATATTTTGCCTTATTATTTTGGCCCAATTTCAAGGTGGCCATTGTAGTTATATTTCACTGACTGATTCAAGTAATTCATTTTTTTTTTAAGATTTGCTTTAGAGAGAGAGAGAGAGCGCTTACAACAGTAGTACAATTGGATAACATTTCGAATTTCAACTATTGGATAAAAACCGCGAACACGCTTTCTACGGAATCATAATAATTTTACTTTTTTTACAGGACTGCCAATTTCTCGTTGCTAAACAGCCTGGTTCGACAAAATTCAGTTAATAAACAACCTATTCCTATATTTTTAGTTTTTTTGTTCATTTTTGTACCAATATATTTCGCACAAACCATACTGCTCAGTCCGCCTTATTCATTATACTCCGTACATTAAATGGTTTGAAAATAAAAATAAACAAATTTTTCAATTCTAACTAAAGGAAAATAAAAAATTGAACTAAATTTGAAATTATAGATATTTTTAATGAGCTAAAAAAAATATTAAAATATCAAAAAAATACTATTTTTTTAAAGGATTTGAATTTTACTTCCCAAAAAAAGAAACAAGCTTCAAAATATAAAAATATGTTGTAAAATTAAATGCCTTATTCGCTTATTTAAAAGAAAAAGTATCGGAGACGTACTCGTGGGTTTGATGGCATCCCATTCTTGGCTTGTGAGCTT
>NC_060241.1:13713502-13721002 GCF_021155785.1 Neodiprion fabricii | reverse complement strand
CTGAGTGCAATGTACAACGAGATTTTATCGGTTTATAACGATTATCTTGGTGACGCACGTTAGTTTTACTTTATTTTGAATGTTTAGACTATTTTAATGTATTTAATTTCTGTTTTGACTCAGATATTGTAGAAATGCTTTAGAGTATTGTTTTGAATTCCCGCGGCGGTGAATGTGGAAAACAAGGGCGCTTTATTCGCTTACTGTTTCCTCATTTATGTATATTTTGAGGTTGACTACGGTCGACAGTTTATTTACATGTACAAGTCGGATCTGTTAGCTGCGTTCTTTTTAATTATTAAATTTTTGAATTTTGTTAATTATTGATGAGGAGCTAATGAAGTTGTATAAGAAGATTTATATTGTTACGCTTATAAATTGAGGTGAATTTATTTGCTATTAATTGTATAATCTTGTTATATGTATTATGCGTTGTGTTTAGAATATTTTGTATTTATATGTATCTTTATAGACGCCTGAAGAAGGCCAAATAAAATGGTCGAAACGTTGCGGAATCAATGATTTGCGTTTATCAATAGTCCAAGTTCCTGTTAATTCCTGTTGTTTGTATGATATATCATGGACGTTAATATAATGGATATATATATATATATACACATAGATATATATGTATATATATATATATGTATATATATATATATATACATATAGATATATATGTATTTATCTATATATATATTCATATTATACATTAATATACTAAAATAGAAATGACGGTAATTCAGGTAAATAATGTAATAAAATAAAAAATGATTGTGAATGGAAAAAATTATAGAAAAATGAAATGAAATCAAAAATATGCGAATGATTGAAAATATTCAGGATTTTCCTAATAATTATACATAATTTAAAGGAATTAAAATAATTTGAAAAAAAATTTTTTTTTTCAATTTCCCGTTTTTCAAAAGTAAATTCAAAATTAAAATTCACATATGCATAAATATATATATATATATATATATATATATATATATAGAGATATATGAGTACATATATATATATATATATATATATATATATATATATATATATATAGAGATATATGTGTATATATATATATTAGGGTGATTCAAAAAAAAAAAATTAATTTTTTTTTTCTTCCAAACAGGCTCAAAAGTTTCTTTTGGATGTAAAAAAATTATTGTGAAAATATGAGCCCTTGATATTAATATTAAGATAGTCCTCATCGCATTTTTGTAATTCCCATAAGAATAACATGGAAAAAATTATTTTTGCTTCTTCTGATTTTTATACCGTTCATACAACTGATTGACTCATAAATCGCTGTTATAATCTTTATAGAGAATTGAACGCTCTACAAAAAAGGTTTGATAACATTTTTTTATTAGTCCACGCGTTCAAAAGTTATTGAAGATCGAAGTTGAATTTTTTAAAAATTTGATCGTATTTAGTGAATTACACCGAAACTGTTGGTTTTGGTGACAAGTTAAGGATCAAATATTTCGTCAAACATAAACTGGAGTTCTAATAAATGTTGACCATTGATTTTTTTTTGTTCAATTCAATAGATATGATGCTTTTAAAGAATTTTTTTGCAGAATTAAAGCTAAAAATTTATTTTTATTAAAGACTCTTTAATGTCTACTTAAATTGAAATCAACATGATTTTTGAACCTAATATAAATTTTTAGCTCTAACTCTGCAAAAAAATTCTTTAAAAGCATCATATCTATTGAATTGAACAAAAAAAAATCAATGGTCAACATTTATTAGAACTCCAATTTATGTTTGACGAAATATTTGATCCTTAACTTGTCACCAAAACCAACAGTTTCGGTGTAATTCACTAATTCGATCAAATTTTTAAAAAATTGAACTTCGATCTTCAATAACTTTTGAATGCGTGGACTAATAAAAAAATGTTATCAAACCTTTTTTGTAGAGCGTTCAATTCTCTATAAAGATTATAACAGCGATTTATAAGTCAATCAGTTGTATGAACGGTATAAAAATCAGAAGAAGCAAAAATAATTTTTCCCATGTTATTCTTATGGGAATTACAAAAATGCGATGAGGACTATCTTAATATTAATATTAAGGGCTCATATTTTCACAATAATTTTTTTACATCCGAAAGAAACTTTTGAGCCTGTTTGGAAGAAAGAAAAAATTAATTTTTTTTTTTTGAATCACCCTAATATATATATATATATATATATTTATTTATATTATACATCAATATAATAGAATATAAATGACGGTAATTGAGGTAAATGATGTGATAAAATAAAAAATGATTGAAAATGAAGATAATTATAAGAAAATTTAATGGAATAGAAAATTAGCGAATATTTGAAAATATTCAGGATTTTTCTAATAATTATACATAATTTTGAAAAATTGAAATGATGTAAGAAAAATTTTTTTTTTTTCAATTTCCCATTTTTTAAAAGTAAATTGAAAATTATAATAAACATATGTATACATACATATATATATATACATATTCATGTGTATATATGTATATACATATATATATATATATATATATATATATATTTATATTATACATCAATATAAGAGAATATAAATGACGGTAGTTGAGGTAAATAATGTGATCAAATGAAAAATGATTGTCAATGTAGAAAATTATGAAAAAATTAAATGGAAAAAAAATTTGCGAATAATTAAAAATATTCAGGATTTTCCTAATGATTATACATAATTTTAAAAAATTGAAATAATTTGAAAAAAATTTTTTTTTCTTTAATTTCCCATTTTTTGAAAGTTAATTGAAAATTATATTATTCATACGTATATATATTTATATATATATATATATATATATATTTACATATGTATATATATAAATATATTTATATACATATATATATATATATATATATATAAATATATATATATATATATATTCATGCACATATATGTATATATATATAGATATATATGTATATATATATATATATATTCATTTATATCATACATTCATATGATAGAATATAAGTGACGGTAATTGAGGTAAATAATGTAATAAAATAAAAAATATGGGAATAATTAAAAATATTCAGGACTTTCCTAATAATTATACATAATTTTAAAAAATTGAAATAATGTAAGAAAAATTTTTTTTTTCACAATTTTCCATTTCTTAAAAGTAAATTGAAAATTATAATATACATATATATATTCATATGTACATATTTATATATATATATATATAATATATTTATGCATATATATGTGTATATATATATATATATATATATATATATATATATATATAGTCCCACGGACTAGCCAGCATGATACCTCGTTCAAATCGAACCGAGAATTTCTTTTCCGAAAGCTCGTCCGACGCATCGTTTTAGAATTATAAGCGATAGCGCTAGGCCAATCAGAGCGCACCATTTCATCTAGATTTGCCGCCACGGAAATTGCTGTTTTGTTCGACTAGGTGAATTATTATTATTTGTTTACGATTAAATATCGGCACCTCCCCTCTCTCCCTGTTGTACCCCTTCTCGGGCGCTGACCTCGGTATTGTTGCCGAGGCACACGCTGCCGGCCGCACATCCATGGGCACACACTTGTGTGTGTAAACAGAAGCGCATCCTTAAGCATAAGGGGTAGAGCAGCGAGAGAGGGAAGGTGCCGATATTTAATTCGTAAACGAATAATAATAATTCACCCAGTCGAACAAAACAGCAATTTCCGTGGCGGCAAATCTAGATGACATGGTGCACTCTAATTGGCCTAGCGCTATCGCTTATAATTCAAAAACTATGCGTCGGACGAGCTTCCCGCAAAGAAATTCTCGCTTCAATTTCAACGAGGTATCATGCTGGCTAGTCCGTGGGAGGCAATTTAGGGACACCCTGTATATATATATATATATATATATATATATATATATATTGATATTATACATTAATATAACAGAATGTAAATGACGGTAATTAAGGTCAATAGTGTAATCAAATAAACAATGATTGTCGATGTAAAAAATTAGAAAAACAAAAGTAAATAAAAAAAAAATTTGCGAATAATTGAAAATATTCAGGATTTTCCTAATAATTATACAAAATTTCAAAAAATTGAAATAATGTATGAAAAATTTTCTTCTTCACAATTTCCCATCTTTCGAAAGTAAATTGAAAATTATAATATACATACGTATATATATATATATATATATATATATATATATATATATATATATACATATATTCATGCACATATATGTATATATATATATATATATATAGATATATATATATATATATATATATATATTCATTTATATGATACATTGATATAATAGAATATAAATGACGGTAATTGAGGTAAATAATGTAATAAAATAAAAATTATGCGAATAATTAAAAATATTCCGGATTTTCCTAATAATTATACATAATTTTAAAAAATTGAAATAATGTATAAAAAATTTTTTTTTACAATTTCCCATTTTTTAAAAGTGAATTGAAAATTATAATATACATATATATATTTATATGTACATATATATATATATATATACATATATATATATATAAAATATATTTATGCACATATATGTATATATATATATATATATATATATATATATATATATATATCTATTATATATGTATATATATATGTGGGATCTGGATTACTGGGATCCTACGTATTAAAGCGTGCGATGGTTGAAATATAAAAGGATGTTTATTAAGTTTTACAGGTGCGTGATTACGGAGATACGGTTATAGCGCGGTTACAATAACGGTTCTCTAGCGTGTGTTGATTTTGACCATCTGCGAGGTGATGCGAAGGATCTTCGCTCTCGTTTTTGCCCGCTGGAGTGAGGAAAGCGCGCTGAGGATTATTTCCGAAATTGGGCGATAAACGCCGAGCATTGCCTCGCTCTAATACTAGACCGAGTGCGTGTATGTGGCAGGCGCCACATGTCTCCCCTTCTTGGAGAAATACTGTGTAGTATTTCAAGCTGGAAACAGAAAAAGAAAAAAACTGGCAAGATAAAAATTTGGGTTATTTCTCATTTCTTTGTCTTTTGCGTGCAGGATTGTTGAGTGCGTGGATGGAGCGTAAGACGAAATTACAGCGCGAGTCGGACTTGTTTTTTCTTTTTTGAAGTCGCGTTCGTTGGGGCGTCGTTGTTTGCGACGGGCTGGTGTACGCTCAATGCTGACGGTCCGGCCGTGTCGTGTTGGCTTTGGAGTTCGTCGAGCAGCAGATACGCTGGTTTCAATCTGTCGATCGAAACTGGCGTGTTTCTTCCACGTAGTTTGACGGTGAAGTATTTCTCGTGCTTGTCGACGACTGGGTATGGGCCGTCGTACGGGGCGGAGAATGACGGTCTGGGTTCTGGTGCCAGATCTTGGAAGTTCTTCCTCAGCATCCGTACCAGTTCGGGGGCGGTCGTGTCTTGCCTTGAGGGCGCAAGGAATTCGCCTGGCAGTCGTATCGGTTCGCCGAGGACGAGTTCAGCGGGAGTCGCTTCGATGTCCTCTTTGTACGCGGCTCGGAGTCGGAGTAGCACGGCGGGAAGCGCGTCGTACCACGTGTCCTCGTGACAGAGTAGCGCTGCTTTTAGCTGACGGTGGAGGCGTTCTACGAGTCCGTTAGCTTGCGGGTGGTAAGCCGTTGTGCGTTTGTGTTTGAAGCCTAGGAGTTCCGAGAGTTTTTTGAATAAGTTTGACTCAAATTGTCCTCCCAGGTCTGAAGTAATGCGCAAGGGAATGCCGAAGTGTGCAATCCACGATAGCATTAGCGCGTGAGCGACTTTTTCTGTTGAGCCGTCTTCGAGCGGCACGGCTGCTGGATAGCGCGTGAAACGGTCCACGATCGTGAGGCATTTTGTGCGGCCTTTCGACGGCGGCAGCGTGACCAGATCGATGTGGATGTGTTCGAAGCGTCGAGACGGTGGTTCGAAATTGGCGATGGGCGAGACTGTGTGTCGCGATATCTTGCTGCGTTGGCAAGGCACGCAGCATCGAGCCCACTCGTTGCAATCTTTGTTGATCGACGGCCATACGTAGCGTTGAGCAATGAGGCGTCGAGACGCGCGTTGTCCGGGGTGTGCCGCTGAGTGTAAGGAATGGAACACTCGCTTCCTGAGGGGAGCGGGCACGTACGGGCGCACTGTACCTGACGAAGTATCACAGTACAGAGTCACATCTGGGTCCTGGTAACGGAGGCGTCTGAGGTCGAGCGCGTGGTTGTTGTTTTCTAGCAGTTGGCGTAGCTCGTCGTCTTCGCGTTGAGACTGCGCGAGCTCCTGTGGCGAAACTGCTGCTGCGATCGCGTCAACGCGCGACAGCATGTCTGCTACGACGTTTTCTGAGCCGGATACGTGTCGGATGTCGGAGGTGAATTGGCCGACGAGGTCGAGTCGCCTAAATTGCCACGGAGTTGCGCGCTCGGGACGTTGGTTGAACGCGTGAGTTGGCGGCTTGTGGTCCGTGTAGATGGCGATGTGCCGACCTTCGAAAAGGTGTCGGAAGCGTCTGACGGCTTCGTAGATTGCCTCGAGTTCGCGATCGTACGTCGACATCTTTTGCGCGGAGGGTGATAGTTTCTTGCTGAAGAACGCGAGCGGCTCCCATTGACCTTGGCGGTGCTGTTGGAGGGCGGCTCCGATGGCTCGTTCCGATGCATCTGCGAAGATTGCCCACTCGGCGTTCGTGTCTGGATGCACGAGGAGTGTTGCGTCGGCGAGGGCTCGTTTCGATTTTTCGAACGCGTCTTCGAGCTCGGCGTTCCACGCGATTTTTGTCTTGCCCTTGACCTCGGATCCTTCCAGGAGGCGGTTGAGAGGCGCGAGTGTTTCCGCCGCGTGTTTGATGAATTTTCGGTAGAAATTTATCGTACCGAGAAAATTGCGCAGGCCCTTAATGTTTTCAGGCTTCTTGAGGTTGGTGATCGCGTCGACGCGTTCAGGTAGCGGTTTAGTGCCTTGCGCGTTGACTGCGTGACCGAGGAATTTTACTTCTGTTTGACCGAGACACGATTTCGCGGCGTTTATGACGAGTCCGTACCGTCGGAGGCGTTCGAACACGATGCGGAGATGTTCTCGGTGTTGTTGCGCGTCTTGCGAGGCGACGAAAATGTCGTCGATGTACACGAACACGAATGGGAGATCGCGGGTGACGTCGTCCATGAACCGTTGGAAGGTTTGCGCGGCGTTTCGAAGTCCGAATGTCATGAACGGGAATTCGAAGAGACCAAACGGAGTGATGATCGCGGTCTTCGGGACGTCTTCGGGCGCGACGGGTATTTGGTTGAATGCGCGCACGAGATCGATGACGGAAAATATTTGGCAACCGTGACAGTTCGCGCAAAAATCTTCCAGATAACGTACGGGGTAGCTATCGGGCGTCGTGCGAGCGTTGAGACGACGGTAGTCACCGCACGGGCGCCATTCGCCGGATTTCTTGGGCACGAGGTGGAGAGGAGACGACCAGGGGCTGTCGGAGCGGCGCGCGATGCCCAGCTTAA
>NC_060241.1:13688502-13706002 GCF_021155785.1 Neodiprion fabricii | reverse complement strand
TAAAAATATTCAGGGTTTTCCTAATAATTATACATAATTTTAGAAAATTGAAATAATGTATAAAAAATTTTTTTTTACAATTTCCCATTTTTCAAAAGTGAATTGAAAATCATAATATACATATATATATATATATATATATATATATAAAATATATTTATGCATATATATATGTATATATATATGTATATATATATATATATATATATATATATATATATATATATATATATATATTATATATGTAAATATGTATATATATATATTGTAACCAGATATTTTTATATCTTTGAGGGTAAGAACGATATAACGATAATTGGTTACCCTACGGCGCAGTCGCTAACCTAAATAATTAGATAGAGAGAGATACTAAGGGAGAAAGATACAATTGTTGGGCGCCAGACGCACATGCGTCAAAAATAGATAATTAAAGAAAAAGACAAAGATAAAGGTAAAGGTAACAGATAAAGATAAGGTCAGGTTCTACGATGGTTTTGCACAGTTCGCTCAGAGAAACAAAATAATGGTAGAGGGGCGGAGTCGAATCCAATAGATAAAATAAGAAACAGGTGAAGCAGGAATAATATCAAATATATTAAAACAAGAAGCGATAAGTCTACTGACAAGCAAGTAGCTGAAGAGTTTGCGATACAAGTACGATATATGCGATAATCAACAATAGTCACAGCCAGAGAAAGGTTAAGCGAGAGAATTAACAATTAACGGAACGTTTTCCGAATAAGCGGGAAATATGAGCAAGCTCGCGATATTAAAGGTAATGATTAACACGGTTTTACGATAGATAGGCAGAACAGAAGAGATACACTGTACTTAAATTAAGCGGTAAGCAAATAAATCATAAAATGTGAGAAGCGATTATAACACATGCGAAATACAACAATTGAAATAGTTATCACATTACCAGAATGATCAGAAATAGGCAGACAAGGAATTATGCACTACAAGGTAAATTCAAGCGATAAGTCAAATAGAAAATTATTATAAAATCTAGGGAATAAAAGATAATACGTAGTCTCTGGTTTGCGGTAAGTGCGAGAGAAAGAAAGATAATAATCGGTACGATAAAAGGTAATTCAAGATAAGGCAAACAATATTCAAGGTCATTAATATGCAACGTACGGCAAACCCAATAGACTACGGACAACTACGATCAGCGATATAAGCGAAGAAATAGTGAAAAAGATGTTATGCGATACGGCACAATACTCCAATGTCAAATAAACGACGAACGGGACCGCGCAGCGATATAAGATCGCTTCCGCGGTACTCTCACTAAGATGCGATAATCAACGATAATAGATAAAGAGACAGATAGAAACTAATCAGAGAAAATGTAACAAAATAGTAATGCTCAATAGCTAAGATAAAAATTGATCCTTTAACGGAACGCGCTGCTAGACAGCGATATTAGACATTCAAATATTCTAAAAGAGAAAGATAATGAGATAAAGCGATAGTCACTACAATGCGTAAGTAATAATCAACCAGTCGCGAAGTTACTTGCAATAAGACAGAGAAAGGGATAAGATATAATAAGAGATAATAAGGTACGAGCCCAGGTGGCTCAAGCAGACCAACTGCAAGATAAAGAGAAAAGATACGAGCCCAATTGACTCAAGCAGACCAACTGCAAGGTAAAGACAGAAAGAGATAAAGGTAAAGGTACGATATATTGCAAGTAATCTCGTGGCTTCACAAAATAGAAAAGGAACCTCACTTACGTGAAAGAAGATAGAAACTGGTATAGAATGCGATATGGATGCGATACAATAGCGGTACGACGAACTTTGATAGCGATAATAAGAACACGTCTGTTAGTATCAGTAACTGAACGTAGAGTAATGAGATGAGCGATGATCCTGATTTTCATCGAGCTGGTGTCACGTGATTCTTCCCAAAATTTGCGGTATCTTAATTGGACCAGCTGGTCTCGTGGCCTGGTCCACGGATAGGCGGCGATAATCCCTCGCCGTTTGATGTTCTTTTCCCTCGACGACGGGTATCGAGGTATCAGGACGTCGGAAGGTGGTTAGAGTTGTTTTCCTGCAGCTATGCGGTATCGTTGGTGAGAAGGGGGTGGGGTCGTACTGCTCAGGTATTGCGATATTGAGGTGTGCGGCAATGTTACGTCACCGGTCTCCTGGACTTGCGACAGACTGTAACTCACTCCTTGTTTTACTGGTACTCCCCGTTGTAGCTATTTCGTCGGCGCTGCATCCCGGCCCTCGCTCATGGAAGCCCTCATGCCGGAACGATCTGGTGGTGATCAACCCGGATCCCCAACCGGATCCCCATACTAGATCCACCAGATCCACGTGGTCAGCATATCATTAGCCTATTCCACGCCGCAGTCCTTCGATAAGACGGTTCGTTAAGAGAAAACCGTCTTCTATTGTATAGTCAACGACTTAGTAGATATTAGGGTCGGTTCAGCTCCAGGCTGATAAGTATCGTCGACGGGAGGCTTCATTGTGTTTTTGACGCACAGCCCTGTACGCCGCCTGACGATGCATCCGAGCGGTAGAAACATTCGTTCGTGGTTCGGCTCCTGGCCGATCAGTCTCAAATAGTTGGAGGTGCTGTTGTGCATCACGCACGACCCTTTTCGACAACTAGATAGGCATCCATCGGGAGTGGTTTCAGCGGTATTCGTTCGTCTGTAGTCGGTGGTGTTGATGTTGAGCTGGTACGTGACCCCTGTCAGGTAGTGTCCTGGTATCTTGACGTGAAGGTCTCGCGGATGGTTCTCGAAGAGCATTACAGAATTAGCAAATAGCATACAATTAGCTTAGTAAAGAGAAGTCAACTTAAAGATAATTAGTCTTTCATTTTTGGAGTATTGGCCTCAGACGTGCTTTCGTTATTTTTAGCGATATTTGTACCTAGGGGAATGCGATAATTAAATAAAGTGACGGGGTACGAAATACCACGTCACAATATATACATATATATGTATATATATATTTATAATATACAATAATATAATAAAATATAAATGAAGGTAATTGAGGTAAAGAACGTAATAAAATAAGAAATGATTGTGAATGGATCGAATTATGAAAACATGAAATAAAATAAAAAATAAGCGAATGATTGAAAATATTCGGGATTTTTCTAATAATTATACATAATTTTGAAAAATTGAAATAATTTCAGAAAAATATTTTTTCTTTTAATTTCCCTTTTTTTAAGAGTAAATTGAAAATTATAATATACATATGTATATATATATATCTATATATATGTATATATATATATATTTGTATGTGTATATATATATATATGTATGTATATGTATACATATATATGTATATATAGATATATATGTATGTATGTATTTATGTTATGCAATAATGTAATGAAATACAAATGAAGGTAATTGAGGTAAATGATGTAAAAGAATGAAAAATGATTGTGAATGGGTAAAATTATAAGGAAATATAATAAAATAAAAAATAAGCGAAAAATTGAAAATATTCAGGATTTTTCTAATAATTATACATAATTTTGAAAAATTGAAATAATGCAAGAAAATTTTTTTTTTTCCAATTTTCCATTTTTTGAAAGTAAATTAAAAATTATGATATACTAATGGATATATATATACACACATATATATATATATATATGTATATATATATATACATGTATGTATGTGTATATATATATATATATATATATATATATATTTATAAATATATATATATATATATATATATATATATATATATATCCGTACATATATATATACATATGTATGTATATATATAATTATATGTATTTATAATATGCATTAATATAATAGACTATGAATGAGGGTGATTGGGGTGAATAACGTGATGGAATAAAAAATGATTGTGGATGGAAAAAATTATGCAATAATGAAATAAAATAAAAATAGGCAGGAATTAGAAATATTCAGGATTTTTCGAATAATTATACATAATATTGAAAAATTGAAATCATGCGAGTAAATTTTTTTTTTTTCCAATTTCCCATTTTTTGAAAGTAAATTGAAAATTTTAATATACACATGGATATATATATGCACATATATGTATATAAATATATATATATATATATATGTGTGTATATATATGTATATATGCATATGTATACATATATATATATATATATATATATATATATATATATATATATATATATATATGTATATGCATATCTATATTCATATTGTACTATAATATAGTGAAATATAAACGAGAGTAATTGAGGTAAATAATGTAATTAAAAAAAATGATTGAAAATGGAAAAAATTACGAAAAAATTAAATAAAATAAAAAAAAAGGCGAAAAATTGAAAATATTCAGGATTTTTCTAATAATTATACATAATTTCGAAAAATTAAAATAATGTGA
Source organism: Neodiprion fabricii (assembly GCF_021155785.1). NCBI lineage: Eukaryota > Metazoa > Arthropoda > Insecta > Hymenoptera > Diprionidae > Neodiprion > Neodiprion fabricii. Next base: position 13,701,602 of record NC_060241.1, on the reverse strand, counting down.
GAAAAATTTTTTTTTCAATTTCCCATTTTTTGAAAGTAAATTGAAAATCATGATATACATATGTATATGAATGTTCATAATATACAATAATATAATGAAATATAAATAAAGGTAATTGAGGTTCATAATGTAATAAAATGAAAAATGATTGTAAATGGATTAAATTATGAAAAAATTAAATTAAATAAAAAATAAGCGAATGATTCAAAATATTCAGAATCTTTCTAATAATTATGCATAATTTTGAAAAATTGAAATGATGTAAGTAAAATTTTTTTTCTTTTAATTTCCCATTTCTTAATAGTAAATTGAAAATTATAATATACATATGTATATGTATATATATATATATATATATATATATATATATATATATATATATATATATATATATATATATATATATATATATATATATCTATATTCATATATGTGTATACATATATATGTATGTTTATGTATACATATATATACACATAGATATATGTATATATATATTTATAATATGCAATAATGTAATAAAATACAAATGAAGGTAATTGAGGTGAATAATGTAATAAAATGAAAAATGATTGTAAATGGGAGAAATTATAAGATAATATAAGAAAATAAAAAATTAGCGAAAAATTGAAAATATTCAGAATTTTTCTAATAATCATACATAATTTTGAAAAATTGAGATAATGTGGGAAAAATTTTTTTTCTCTCAGTTTCCCGTTTTTCAAAAGTGAATTGAAAATTACAATATACATATGTGTATATATATTCATAATATACAATAAAATAATAAAATATGTATGAAGGTAATTGAGGTTAATAATGTTATGAAATAAAAAATTATTGTGAATGGATCAAATTATAAAAAAATGAAATCAAACAAAAAATCAGCGAATGATCAAAAATATTCAGGATTTTTCTAATAATTATACATAATTTTGAAGAAGTGAAATGATGAGAAAAAAATTATTATTCTTTCAATTTTCCTTTTCTTGAAAGTAAATTGAAAATTATACCATACATATGTATATGTATATAGATATATATATTTATATATGTGTATATATATATATGTATGTATATGTATACATATATATATATATATATATATATATATATATATATATATATATATATATATATAGATACATATGTATACATATATTGATATTATACAATAATATAGTAAAATATAATTGAAGGTAATTGAGGTATATAATGTATTAACAAAAAAAATGATTGTAAATGGAAAAATGTATACAAAAAAATAAAATAGGATAAAAATTAGTTAAAAATTGAGTATATTCAGGATTTTTCTGATAATGCTACATAATTTTGAAAAATTGAAATAATGCGAGAAAATTTTTTTTTCTTTCAATTTCCCATTTTTTAAAAGTGAATTGAGAATTATAATATACACATGGATATGTATATACACTCATATATATATATATGTATATATATATATGTATATATATATGTTTACATATATATATTTGTATATATTTATATATATATATATAAATATATATATACATATATATATATATTTATATATATATATATATATATATATATATATATATATATATATATATATATATATATATAAATATATATATATATGTATATACAGATGTATGTATATATATGATTATAAATAAAGGTATGAGGGTAAATAATGTGATGAAATAGAAAATGATTGTGGATGGAAAAAATTATAACAAAATAAAATATAATAAAAAATTAGCGAAAAATTGAAAATATTCAGAATCTTTCTAATAATCATACATAATTTTGAAAAATTGAAATGATGTGGGAAAAATTTTTTTTGTTCAATTTCCCATCCTTTGAAAGTAAATTGAAAATTATATTATACACATGGATATATATATACACATGTATATATATATATACATATATATATATATACATATATATGTGTATATATATTTATATATATTTATATTATGCATCAATATAATAAAATACAAATGAAGGTAATTGAGGTAACTAATGTAATAAAATGAAAAATGATTGTGAATGGGAAAAATTATAAGGAAATATAACAAAATAAAAAATAAGCGAAAAATTAAAAATATTCAGGATTTTTTTAATAATTATGCATACTTTTAAAAAATTGGAATAATGCGAGAAAATTTTTTTTTTTTCCGATTTTCCATTTTTCGAAAGTGAATTGAAAATTATAATATACATTTGTATATATATATATATATATATATATATATATATGCATATGCAGATATATACAAATATATATATATATATATATATAGATATATATATATATATATATATATATATATATATATATATATATATATATATATATATATGTGTATATATATATATGTATGTATATGTATACATATATATATATATATAAATATATAATAGATATGTACGAATATATTTATTCATATTATACAATAATATAGTAAAATATAAATGAAGGTAATTGAGGTAAATAATGTAATAAAATAAAAAATGATTGTGAATGGAAAAAATTATAAAAAAATATGATAAAATATAAAATAAGCGAAAAATTAAAAAGATTCAGAATTTTACTAATTATCATACATAATTTTGAAAAATTGAAATAATGTGGGAAAAAATTTTTCTTCTCAATTTCGCGTTTTTTAAAAGTAAATTGAAAATTATAATATATTTGTGTATATATATGTACCCATATATATATATACATATGTATGTATTTGTATTATGCATTAATATTATAGAATATGAATGAAGGTGATTGGGGTAAATAATGTGGTAAAATAAAAAATGATTGTGGATGGGAAAAATTATAAGAAAATAAAATAAAATAAAAAATAAGCGAAACAATAAAAATATTCAGGATTTCTCTAATAATTACACATAATTTTGAAAAATTCAAATAATGTGAGAAAAATTTTTTTTTTTTTCAGTTGCTCATTTTTTGGAAGTAAATTGAAAATTATAATATACATACGTATATATATATATATACGTATGTATATTATACTTTTCAATTTACTTCCAAGAAATGAGCAACTGGAAAAAAAAAAAATTTTTCTCACATTATTTCAATTTTTCAAAATTATGTATAATTATTAGAAAAATCCTGAATATTTTAATTTTTTCGCTTGTATATATATATATATATATATATATATATATGTGTGTATATATAAATATATATATACAAGCGAAAAAATAAAAATATCCATATATATATAATGTGTGTATATTTATAAATATATATGTGTGTATATTTATATATATATGTATGTATATATATACAATTACATGTATATATAGATTCATGTGTATATATATATTTATATTATACATTAATATAGTAAAATATAAACGAAGGAAATTGAGGTAAATGATGTAATATAATAAAAAATGATTGTTAATCGAAAGAATTATAAAAAAATAAAATAAAATAAAAAATAAGCGAAAAATTAAAAATGTCCAGGATTTTTTCAATAATTATACGTAAATTTGGAAAATTGAAATGAAGTGGGAAAAATTTTTTTTCTCTCAATATCCCATTTTTTAATAGTAAATTGAAAATTATAATATACATATGTATATATATATTTATAATATACAATAATATAATAAAATATAAATGAAGGTAATTGAGGTTATTAATGTATTAAAATAAAAAATGATTGTGAATGGATCAATTCATGACAAAATGAAATAAAATGAAAAATAAGCAACTGATCAAAAATACTCAGGATTCTTCTAATAATTATACATAATTTTGAATAATTAAAATGATGTAAGAAAAATTTTTATTCTTTTAATTTCCCATTTTTTAAAAGTGAATTGAAAATTATAATATACATATGTATACATATATACAAAAATATACATATATATATATGTATGAATATATCCATACATATATATCTATAGATATATACGTATAGATATATTCATATTATTCAATAATATAGTAAAATATGAATAAAGGTAATTGAGGTAAATAATGTAATGAAAAAAAATGATCGTAAATAGTGAAAATTACGAAAAAATACAATAAAATAAAAAATGAGCGAAAAATTGAAAATATTCAGGATTTTTCTAATAATTACGCATAATTTTGAAAAATTGAAATAATGTGGGAAAAATTTTTTTTTTTTTATTTCCCATTTTTCAAAAGTAAATTGAAGATTATAATATACATATTTATATATATATTCATAATATACAATAATGTAATAAAATATAAATGAAGGTAATTGAGGTTAATAATGTAATAAAATAAAAAATGATTGTAAATGGATCAAATTATAAAATAATAAAATAAAATGGAAAATAAGCGAATGATTAGAAATATTCAGGATTTTTCCAATAATTATACATAATTTTGGAAAATTGAAATGATGTGAGAAAAATTTTTTTTTTTTCAATTTCCCATTTTTTAAAAGTAAATTGAAAATTATAATATGCACATGGATATATATATACACACATATATATATATATATATATATATATATATATATATATATATATATATATATATGTGTGTATATATTTATATATATATATATATATGTATATACATATATATGTATATATATATTTATATGTATTTATATCATGCATTATTGTGATAGAATATAAATGAACGTAATTGAGGTTATTAATGTAATGAAATAAAAAATGATTGTGAATGGAAAAAATTATAAAAAAATATAATGAAATACAAAATAAGCGAAAAATTAAAAATATTCAGAATTTTTCTAATGATTATACATTATTTTGAAAAATTGAAATAATGTGAGAAAATTTTTTTTTTTTTCAATTTCCCGTTTTTTGAAAGTAAATTGAAAATTTTAATTCACATATATTTATTCATATATATATGTATATATATGTATATATATTTATATATATATACATACATATATGTATGTATACGTGTATGTGTATGTATACATGTGTATACATATAGATATATATGTATATATATATGTATAATATACAATAATATAATAAAATGTAAATGAACGTAATTGAGGTTAATAATGTAATATAATAAAAAATGATTGTGAATGGAAAAATTTATATAAAAATAAAATAAAATAAAAAATTAGCGAAAAATTAAAAAAATTCAGGATTTTTCTAATATTTATACATAATTTTGAAAAATTGAAATAATGTGAGAAAATTTTTTTTTTTTTCCAATTTCCCATTTTTTAAAAGTAAATTGAAAATTATAATAGACATATGTATATATATATACAAAAATATACATATATATATATATGTATATATATATATATATATATATATATATATATATATATATATATATATATATGTATATATACATATGTATGTATATGTATACATATATATATATATATATATATATATATATATATATACATATGTATGTATATGTATACATATATATATATATATATATATATATTGTTACAAAGGGTGAAATCACCCCTTTGCCCCTCTTCAATGATCTAGTAGTCGGCATAGATAAAAGACGTTTATGAACCTCCTATGTCTTTAAAAAGAATAAGGTTGCTGCGTCAACCAATATTATTGTAAAAACAGTCTTGTTTCAGACATTAATCAAGAAACACGTATATAGCATCAAAAGCATTTATCACGATATTTTTGTTTACGCCTTTGATTTGATAATAAGTAAACTCGCGGATTCATATCATATTAACGTAACGCCTAAACCGTTACAATTGGTGTCAGAAGCGGGATCTTGAGTTCTTATTAATCGAGTCGATTCAGTGCGTGAAATAGTGAAATAAACTATGAGTAGCGGTCGTTCAACACGCTCTCGTCGTCGGGAAAGTGGCGGTGAAGAACATTCTATCACCGAAAATCCGCGGCTTCCCGAGTCTATTTGTGCACCTTCGGTGGACTCTTTACCTGTCCCTACGATGGTCTCAGTTTCACAAATCGAACTACTGAAAATTATGAGCCAACAACAAGAAGCCGCCGAACGTTATCAACGGCAGCTTCTGGATTCGGCAAGACAACAACAACACCAACTTGTCCAGTTGCTTCAAGAGCAACGAGAACAGCGAGAAAGGGAGCTTACCTCACAGTTGGAGCAGCGGAGGCTAGACAGAGAAGCTCAAGAGCGTTCCGAGACTAGTCTACACGAATTGCTCCGGACAACTGTGGCGGCTCTACAGTCCGTTCATCAGATGAGCGGCACTGAGGGACCAGCTGTTACACCGCAGGGTTCCAGAGTTGTTACTCCGCTTCCCTCTCCTGTTCCCTCTCCTGTTCCAGTTCCTACTGTTCAGGAGGTCCAACATCCAGGTCGAACCCAGGATGTTCCTGAATCAAGGTCTGTGCCTTTTATTAGGAGAGTAGATGAATCTCCAATTAGTAGAATGAGAGTAAATAATGAGGCTGGTTTTTCCGAGTCTTTGACTCAAGTTCGGCCTCAATGTTCTCATTTTAATCAATTAAATAATTCGAGATTTCCTGAGGTTGTTTCTCAGATTAATGAGAAACCTCTTTATCCTTTAAAACCGCCAATTTTTGACGGAAAAATTCCATGGGCGGATTATGAACGCCAGTTTAATACAATTGCTAAACATAATCAGTGGGACTCCGCCATGAGGGCCCACAGTCTTGCCTCCTGTCTTCGAACGCCGGCTTTGAATGTTTTAACGGCGTTGTCTGCCGAAGAAATCTCTGATTATGAAAAACTTAGTTCTGCATTAAAGTTGAGGTATGGAAATGTCCACTTAACGAAACTGTACACGGCACAGTTACAGACAAGAAGACAAGGACGAGACGAAGACCTCGCGTCTCTTAGTCAGGACATTGAACGGCTTTCTCGTATAGCTTTGCCGGATCACGAACCGTCTCGAAATTTATTAGCAACGCAAGCTTTTTTGAATGCGATTAATGATCCAGAGATTAAAATGGCCGTTGGAACATCGGGCCTCACTTCTTTGCGGGAGGCAACAGACAAAGCCCTCGAGGTGGAGGCAATGAGAAAGCAATATTTTGGGCTGAACAAGCTTCGTCGGATTGAGGTGTCTGAAAACGTCTCAAGAAGGCGAAGTTTTGAACACTCGGAGGAGTCAAAACCTCAAAATTATAAAAATAGAAATAACAGTAACAATTTTAAATCAAGAAATCGAGGTTCTTTTCAAAACCAACAAAACCAGCGTATAAATAAAAACGTGGTCGTGACAAGTCAAACTAGCTTGACTTGTATATTTTGTAAAAAAACAGGTCACGACGCCAATCATTGTTTCCTAATTAAAAAAATTAGTGGAAAGCCGATGCAAGGCTCGAATCCAAATTCTTATAATTGGCGTAAGAAAAATATAGAAAAAGGGGAAGCAGATCCTCAATCGAGTTCTTCAACAGGAACTCACTCAAAAAACTAGTTTCAGATGATTTGTCAGGGCGAAAATCATCGCAGATTGTTAATAGTGAAAGCCCTCTTAGAGGACAGTTTTTAATTAGAAGTCTACGACAGTCTGGTCTTTACGCGCGCGGTACTGTAAATGGCGTCGATTGTCTATGGGTAATAGACACGGGCGCGGAAGTAACCGTAGTTCGATCGGATCTCTTTATATCCGATGACCAGATTGTTCCCTCTTTTTCTCTGCGAACAGCCACTGAAGAGACGACCCCGGTTTTGAGACAGGCTACTGTCCAAATTAACCTTTTTGGGTGTATCGACTCTCCACATAAGGTTTTTATAGCAGATATAGAGGATGAAGGTATTTTGGGAATAGACTTTCTTACAGCTCATAACTGTGTTATCTCGACTAAGAGAATTTCACTAGCTTCAAACAATCGCGAAATAACTCTTTGTACGAATAGGAATGGAATTTATTGGACCCCTCCTAGGATCAGAGAAATAGAACTTTCGGAGGATGATTTGCAACAACATTTTCCTTTACATTTACAGAGCCTTGTTGAGAAATCTTCGATTTCGTTAAATTCAGCTCAGGTAGAATCGTTTAAATCTCTTTTGCTAGAATTTATAGATTCTTTCGCTAAAGATAGTGGTGATAAGGGCCGATGTACTTCTGTCAAGCACAAGATCGACGTCGGAAAGAATTCACCAATTAAAAAAGCTCCTCGAAGACTCGCTCTCAACGCCCGAGAAGAGGTGAAGAAGCTTGTAGAAGACATGCTAAAGAACGATGTGATTGAACCATCGTCTAGTCCCTGGGCCTCACCAATCGTCCTTGTTAACAAAAAGGACGGATCCAAACGATTTTGTATCGATTACAGGAAGCTGAACGATATAACGAAGAAAGATTCTTACCCTCTACCCAGAATCGACGAGACACTCGACCTGATAGCTGGTGCAACTTGGTTCAGCACCAGAGATCTTCAGAGCGGATACTGGCAGGTCGAAATGGATCCTCTAGATGAAGAAAAAACAGCTTTTGTTACGGGGTTTAGGAGGATTATGGCAGTTCAAGGTTATGCCGTTTGGTTTGAGTAATGCCCCGGCTACCTTTGAACGAATGATGGAGGCTGTTCTCCATGGGCTCACGGGCAAAATATGCCTCGTTTATTTAGACGATATAATCGTTTTTGGCAAGAACTTTGAAGAAGAAGTTCAAAATCTCAGACAAGTTTTCGCTAGGCTGAAGCAAACAGGTCTGAAAATGAGCCCGAAAAAATGCCATCTGTTCCAGAAAGAAGTAGGCTTTCTCGGACATATCGTTTCAGCACAAGGTGTGAAGACCGACCCATCCAAAATAGAGAAGGTTTCTTCTTGGCCGACACCTAAGAATAAAGAACAAGTTCAAAGCTTTTCAGGCCTTTGTACGTATTACAGAAGATTTGTAAAAGGTTTCGCTAGTATAGCTAAACCTCTCCATCATTTGACCGGAATCAAGATTCCTTTTGACTGGACCCCGGAATGCGAAGAGGCTTTCAAGAAATTAAAGGAAAATCTTATTTCTTCGCCGATTTTAGCTTATCCAGAGGTCGAAATTCCTTTTATTTTAGATACGGATGCATCTCTTTCAGGAATAGGCGGGGTTCTGTCACAAATTCAGGGAGGTCAAGAGAGAGTGATAAGCTATTTCAGCAGAGTTTTGAGTAAAACCGAGAGGAATTATTGTGTCGCTCGTAGAGAGCTTTTAGCTGTTGTTAAGACCGTAGTACATTTTCACCATTATCTGTACGGTAGGAAATTTTTGATACGTACAGATCATGCTTCTCTCAGGTGGCTACTTTCGTTCAAATCTCCCGAAGGTCAGGTAGCTAGATGGTTAGAAAGGCTCGGTCAGTACGATTTTGATATTCGTCATCGAGCAGGAATTCATCATGGAAACGCCGATGCTCTCTCTCGAAGACCCTGCAAGGAAATGCCAGAGTGTAAACGATGTGCACGATTAGAGAAAAATCGTGACCCCTCTCTCATAATACGGAAACTTTCTTTCGAAAATAACCAGGAAGAATGGAGAAAATCGCAACAAGAGGACGACACTTTGAATCAAGTGAAGTCTTGGAAAGAAGCAGAAACTCGCCCGGACTGGCAGGATATATCTTTAGTCGAGCCAAATTTGAAAATTTATTGGGCTCAATGGGACTCTATTCTTTTAATTGATGAAATTTTATACCGAAAATGGGAATCTGCAGACTTGAAAGAAATCAGGTGGCAACTTTTGGTTCCCAGGTCACGAGTTCCAGGAATTCTTGCTCTTTATCATGATTCTCCTGCAGGCGGACACTTCGCGTCAAATAAAACTCCGGGCAGAATTCGCAACTTCTACTTTTGGCCCCGTTGCCGGATGGACATTGAAGATTGGTTTCGCAGATGTCGAATCTGCACGGCAAAGAAAGGACCTCGAGCGAAGGGACAAAGTTCTCTTCAAATTTACAATGTGGGAGCTCCATTTGAAAGAATAGCGATGGACATTCTTGGACCTCTCCCGATAACCCATTCTGGAAATAAATATGCTTTGGTTATTGCTGATTATTTTACTAAGTGGCCTGAAGTGGTTCCTCTCGCTGATCAAGAAGCCTCTACTGTAGCGCAGGCATTCGTTAAAGAATTTATTTGTAGACACGGAGTTCCTCTAGAACTTCATACTGATGAAGGCCGAAATTTTGAGTCGACCTTAATGAAAGAGGTTACTCAGATTTTAGGGGTTAGAAAAACTCGTACAACTCCTTTGCATCCACAATCTGACGGCATGATAGAGCGTCTGAATCGAACTTTGCTACAATATTTGTCGTCCTTCGTAGAGCAGAATCAGAGAGACTGGGACTCCTGGATCCCTTTCTTCCTCTTATCTTACAGATCTGCGATTCATGAGACGACGAAACAGACGCCAGCCCTCATGCTTACTGGAGAAATCTTCGACTTCCGTCAGATTTGGAGAAAGGCCCTGTTCCTGTGCAAAGACAGCATCAAACAGATTATGCCTTTTCATTACAACAACGTTCAGAAGAAATTCATCACTTTGCTAGGAATAGAATTTCTATGGCTTCAGATAAATTGAAAGTTTGGCTCTTTCAACCTCGAAGACAGAAAGGACGATGTCCTAAGCTACAAAGAAATTGGGAAGGCCCTTACTTAGTGGTTAACCGGATAAATGATGTTGTTTATAGAATCCGAAGATCTCCTCATTCGCGTCAGAAAGTGGTTCACTTGGATCGTCTTGCTCCTTTTGAAGAGGATCAACCTGGAACAGTCTCTCCAAGACCAGGGACATCCTTCGAGGTTAGATCTTCAAACGAACACCCTTGACGACTGTGATCGACTTGACCTTCTTTACAGTTGGTTATCGATTGGGAGAAGAATTTACCTTTCGGAATTCATTTGAGTAAAACTCGACCGCTTACGATTATTATAGGAGGAAATATCGGATGCGGAAAAACAAATTTCACCAAGAGGTTTTTAGCAGATCGCCAGGTCTGTACACTTTTAGAACCTCTTGAAGAATATCGAAATGTAGCAGGAATTAATCTTTTAGATTTGATGTATCAGAACCCAGATCGTTATTGCTATTATTTTCAGCATTTCGCTCAAATGGTTATGTTAGATAGACATCTGCAGACGACTTCATTGCCTGTAAAGGTGATGGAAAGATCGATATTCAGTAGCAATTGTTTTGTAGAAGCTCGTCGAAGGTTAGGTAATTTTCGCGACTTCGAATTTCATTTATTGACAAAAAATTTTGATCTTCTCATTCGCTCGCCTGAGCTCAGAGTAGATTTGATTGTTTATTTGCGAGTTTCCCCAGAAACTTCTTTTGCTCGAGTTAGTTCCCGTTCTCGTGAGGAAGAATCGAGTATTTCTTTAGAGCTACTCAGAACTATCCATGAGGTTTATGAAGATTGGCTAGTGAAACAAACCTTTTCTTCTTTATCGGCTCCTGTTTTGGTTATCAATGCAGAAGCTACGGCCGATCAAGTTTTTAAAGATTTTTGTACGTCTATGATGTGCGGGGGTTAATTCAGATATGAATAATGAAGAAGTATTCTTAATTAAGAGAAAAACGAAAAATGAAGTTTAATTTTCCTTATTAAAACAAGATAAAAAAAATAAAGAACGAATGGTGCAATAAGAGGTTACATATGTAAAAAAACAATTAAGTTTCAAAAATTTGTTCCGCCATAATCTTTAAGGCGGACTTGACCTCTGCACAGTCGTTGCAGTCTTCGGTGGAGTTTGTTGCGAGTAAAATCTTCCGACATTCGCGACAAGTTTTGCCCTCTCCCGCGAAGGTAAGATGGGTTTCCTTGAGCTCGTAGAAGTTCTTTATGTCCGCGCTGAAATAAATCAGACACGGGGAACTTATATATTTTTTTTGATTAAAATTTGCATGAGAACTTACCGAGTAATCCAGCAGTTTAGGCATATTAGTCCCATCTTATGTTTTTCTCTTACAGTCTCACCCCGACCACATTTCAGGGTCTTCCACTGATTTTCAAAATAGATCTTGAATTCCTCTTGTGACATTTTTTTTATGTCCTCCCACGGAAAACTGGAGATAATTACGCCCGCATTGATGAGGGCAGAAACGGGCGGAGTTTTTATGATTGACATTTTTTTTTTTGAAAAGGAGGAACTAGTTGAGTCTGTCTTCGACGAGGACTTTTCTTGTAATGATTTGTTATTTCTGCGTTGCTAATCAATTTGAAATTTGTTTTCTTCGGTTGTTTCTTTCTAGAAACTTCTTCTCTGGAATCGAGTTTTGTGTCGGATAGGCTTTGGTTTAAGGAATAATGTGAAATGAGCCGCGATTATTTTTCGAGGTCGATGAGCGATTGCTTGATTTTCACATTTTATTAACCTTAAGTGTCAGTTTTTGTGAGCACTTCTTCAGGTTATTTGACACAGCCCTTTCCTTCCAATCTTCCCCGATTCCTGAGGATGACTGGTGGTTTTATTTTGAAGAAGGACGCAGAAATAATTCAGATAAGATCGTTTCTTTTCTTTTGGATACATATTCAATTTGTTTTATTCAAGTATTCTCCCAAATTCACTTAGTGAATTTGAATTGTTATACCATCACTCACATTTGTCCTTCCAAAACTCTAGGGTGAACTATTTCTGAAGAAATCACCCCACGATTTCCTTATTTTATATGAAGAGAAGTCTGTTTTCGTCTTATTTGGACCTGGAATTGTCGGTTCCCGTTTCGGTGTTTTCATCCGAACCTGTTTCGGAGGGATCCGTCATGAAGGAAATTCGAATTTCTTCCCGACGTCAATCTGGGCCGTTGCGGAAAACTTTGTATTCATGAAGCCACATAACACTTAATAACACTAACCTTTATAAAACATGGCACATAAATTTTTGAGATTATTTAACGCTCAACTATCTTCTCAAGGTTTTCTGTGGTCTACCTTGAGACTGTGGGCAAATGCCAGATAGTAAAAAAGGGAGTTCTTAAATTTTTAGAGCCACAGCTCCAACTCACCTTTGAGCACTGAATACTAGAATACTTTTATAATTGTTTTATCTTTCCCGAGTCGGGACGACTCTTTTCCTCGGGGGGGAGTAGTGTTACAAAGGGTGAAATCACCCCTTTGCCCCTCTTTAATGATCTAGAGGTCGGCGTAGATAAAAGACGTTTATAAACCTCTTATGT
>NC_060241.1:13606002-13683502 GCF_021155785.1 Neodiprion fabricii | reverse complement strand
ATAAAATGAAAAATGATTATGAATAAAAAAAATTATTGAAAAATGAAATAAAACAAAGAATAAGCCAATAATTAAAAATATTTAGGATTTTTCCAATAATTATACATATTTTCAAAAAATTAAAATAATGTGAAAAAAAATTTTTCTTTCAAATTTCCCTTCTTTTAAAAGTAGATTGCAATTTATAATATACATATATATATATACACACACACGTATACATACATATACATTCATATATATATATTCATTTATATATATTTATATTTTAAATTTATATAATAAAATATAAAAGAAGGTCATTTAGGTAAAAAATGAGATGAAATAAAAAATTATCATAAATAAAAAAAATTATTCAAAATGAAATGAAATAAAAAATAAGCGGATAATTGAAAATATTCAGGATTTTTCTAATAATTATACATATTTTTGAAAGATTAAAATAATGTGAAAACAAATTTTTCTTCTCAGTTTTCTTTTTTTGAAAGTGGATTGAAAATCATAATATACATGTATATCTACACACGCACGCATAAGTATGTATATTTATATATACATATATATATTTATATTATGCATTGATATAATAGAATATAAAAGAAGGTAATTCGGATAAAAAATGTGATAAAATGAAAAATGATTATGAATAAAAAAAATTATTGAAAAATGAAATAAAACAAAGAATAAGCCAATAATTAAAAATATTTAGGATTTTTCCAATAATTATACATATTTTCAAAAAATTAAAATAATGTGAAAAAAAATTTTTCTTTCAAATTTCCCTTCTTTTAAAAGTAGATTGCAATTTATAATATACATATATATATATACACACACACGTATACATACATATACATTCATATATATATATTCATTTATATATATTTATATTTTAAATTTATATAATAAAATATAAAAGAAGGTCATTTAGGTAAAAAATGAGATGAAATAAAAAATTATCATAAATAAAAAAAATTATTCAAAATGAAATGAAATAAAAAATAAGCGGATAATTGAAAATATTCAGGATTTTTCTAATAATTATACATATTTTTGAAAGATTAAAATAATGTGAAAACAAATTTTTCTTCTCAGTTTTCTTTTTTTGAAAGTGGATTGAAAATCATAATATACATGTATATCTACACACGCACGCATAAGTATGTATATTTATATATACATATATATATTTATATTATGCATTGATATAATAGAATATAAAAGAAGGTAATTCGGATAAAAAATGTGATAAAATGAAAAATGATTATGAATAAAAAAAATTATTGAAAAATGAAATAAAACAAAGAATAAGCCAATAATTAAAAATATTTAGGATTTTTCCAATAATTATACATATTTTCAAAAAATTAAAATAATGTGAAAAAAAATTTTTCTTTCAAATTTCCCTTCTTTTAAAAGTAGATTGCAATTTATAATATACATATATATATATACACACACACGTATACATACATATACATTCATATATATATATTCATTTATATATATTTATATTTTAAATTTATATAATAAAATATAAAAGAAGGTCATTTAGGTAAAAAATGAGATGAAATAAAAAATTATCATAAATAAAAAAAATTATTCAAAATGAAATGAAATAAAAAATAAGCGGATAATTGAAAATATTCAGGATTTTTCTAATAATTATACATATTTTTGAAAGATTAAAATAATGTAAAAACAAATTTTTTTTCTCAGTTTTCTTTTTTTGAAAGTGGATTGAAAATCATAATATACATGTATATCTACACACGCACGCATAAGTATGTATATTTATATATACATATATATATTTATATTATACATTGATATAATAGAATATAAAAGAAGGTAATTAGGGTAAAAAATGTGATGAAATAAAAAATGATTATAAATGAAAAAAATTATTCAAAAATGAAATGAGATAAGAAATGAGCGGATAATCAGAAATATTTAGGATTTTTCCAATAATCATACATATTTTCAAAAAATTGAAATAATGCGAAAAAAAATTTTTTTTTCAAATTTCCCTTTTTTTAAAAGTAAATTGCAAATTATAATATACATATATATATATATATATATATATACATATGTGTGTGTATATATGTATACGTGTGTGTGTATATATATACATGTATATTATAATTTGTAAATTATATTGTATATATATATATATATATATATATATATATATATATATATGTATATATATGTATATATATGCATACGTGTGTGTAAATATATATATATGTATATGATAATTTGCAATTTACTTTTAAAAGAAGGGAAATTTGAAAAAAAAAAATTTTTTCATATTATTTCAATTTTTTGAAAATATGTATAATTATTGGAAAAATCCTAAATATTTTTAATTATCGGCTTTTCTTTTATTTTATTTCATTTTTCAATAATTTTTTTTATTTATAATCATTTCTCATTCTATTACATTTTTTACGCTAAATATATGTATGTATATTATAATTTTCAATTTACTTTCAAAAAGAGGGAAATTGAAAAAAAAAAAAATTTTTTCACATTATCTCAATTTTTTGAAATTATGTACAATTATTAGGAAAATCCTCAATATTTCTAACTATCCGCTAATTTTTTATTTTATCTTATTTTCTTATAATTTCTTTCATTTATAATCATTTCAATTTTATTACATGATTTACCTTAATTACCTTCATTTATATTTTATTATATGGATGTATAATATAAATATATGTAATTAAATATATATATATATATATATATATATATATATGTATATTATAATTTGCAATTTACTTTTAAAAAAAGGGAAATTTGTAAAAAAAATTTATTTTCACATTATTTTAATTTTTAAAAAATATGTGTAATTAATGGAAAAATCCTAAATATTTTTGATTATCGTCTTATTTTCTATTTCATTCTATTTTTCTATAATTTTTTCCATTTACAATCATTGTTTATTTTATTACATTATTTACCTCCATTACCTTCATTTATATTCTATTATATTAATGTATAATATAAATATATATAAATATATATACACATATATATGTATATATATATATATATATATATATATATTGTAACGTACTTTGACGTTACGTTAATAAAATATGGATCCGCGAGTTTACTTATTATCAAATTAAAAGAAATCAAAAGCGTGAATAGAATATCGTCAAAAATGCTTTCAATGCAAGATACGTGTTTCTCATTTGAAGTCTGAAACAAGACTGTTTTTACAATAATATCGGTTGGTGCAGCAACCTCATTCTTTTCAAAGACGTAAGAGGTTTATAAACGTCTTTTATCTATGCTGACTACTAGATCATTGAAGAGGGGGCAAAACGGGTGATTTCACCCTTTGTAACACTACTCCCCCCCGAGGAAAAGAGTCGTCCCGACTCGGGAAAGATGAAACAATTATAAAAGTATTCTAGTAGTCAGTGCTCAAAGGTGAGTTGGAGCTGTGGCTCTAAAATTTTAAGAACTCCCTTTTTTACTCTCTGGCATTTGCCCACAGTCTCAAGGTAAACCACAGAAAACCTTGAGCAGATAGTTGAGCATTAAATAATCTCAAAAATTTATGTGCCATGTTTTATAACGGTTAGTGTTATTAAGTGTTATGTAGCTTCATAAATTCAAAGTTATCCGCAACGGCCCAGATTGATGTCGGAAAGAAATTTAATCTTCTTCATGGAGGATCCCGCCGAAATAGGTTCAGATGAAAACATCGAACCGGGAACTGACAATTCCAGGACCAAATAAGATAAAAACAGACTTCTCTTCATAGGAAATAAGGAAATAGTGGGGTGACTAAATCCAAAGCTTCTTCTGAGACAGCACACCCTAGAGTTTGGAGGACAAATGTGAGTGGTGGTATAACAATTCAAATTCACTAAGTGAATTTGAGAGAATACTTGAATAAAATAAATTGAATATGTATTCAAAAGAAAAGAAACGATCTTATCTGAATCATTTCTGCGTCTTTCTTCAAAATAAGACCACCAGTCATCTTCAGGAATCGGGGAAAGATTGGATGGAAAAGGCTGTGTCAAATAACCTGAAAAAGTACTCACAAAAACTGACACTTAAGGTTAATAAAATGTGAAAATCAAGCAATCGCTCATCGACCTCGAAAAATAATCGTGGCTCTTTTCACATTATCAAACCAAAGCCTATCCGACACAAAACTCGATTCTGAAGAAAAAGGTTTCAGAAAAACTTGGTCGGCTGTAGTTTCTACAATTATAACCAAAACGGCAGCCGATAAAGAAGAAAAGGTTTGTTTTACTAGCCAATCTTCATGAACCTCATGAATAGTTCTGAGTAGCTCTAAAGAAATACTCGATTCTTCCTCACGAGAACGGGAACTAACTCGAGCAAAAGAAGTTTCTGGGGAAACTCGCAAATAAACAATCAAATCTACTCTGAGCTCAGACGAGCGAATGAGAAGATCAAAATTTTTCGTCAATAAATGAGATTTGAAGTCGCGAAAATTACCTAACCTTCGACGAGCTTCATTTCCCTGACAGGCAATAAAATAGGTTGGGAATGCCTGTCACGCATAACCAAAATAATTCAAAGAAAGAGGTTAACTCCAATGATAATTTTATGTAAAAACATCTGAAACTAGTTCCTCAAATCAGCCTCAGAAGAAGAGTCAGTTTGAAGATTGAGGATTTTCTTCCCCAACCTCTTTATCTCTTCTTCGCCAATTATAGGAATCTGAATGCGAGTTTTGTATCATTTCTCTACTATTCTTTTTAAGTAGAAAGCAATGATTAGCATCATGTCCTATTTGATGACGATATAAACACGTTACTACATTTTGATCTGTCATAACTGCGCCTCTAATTTCGTGTTTGTTACTCTGATTATGAAGAGAATCACGATTTACACGATTATAATACTTGTTATTATTTTTATTTCTGTAATTTTGAGGCTTTGACTCCTCCGAGTGTTCAAAACTTCGTCTTTTTGAGGTGCTTTCGGACACCTCAATCCGACGAAGCTTGTTCGGCTCAAAATATTGTTTCCTAATTGCCTCCACCTCGAGGGCTTTGGCCGTTGCCTCCCGCAGAGAAGTGAGGCCCGACGTTCCAACGGCCATTTTAATCTCTGGATCATTGATCGCATTTAAAAAAGCTTGTGTTGCTAATAAATTACGAGACGGCTCGTGATCTGGCAAAGCTATACGAGAAAGCCGTTCAATATCTTGACTAAGAGACGCGAGGTCTTCGTCTCGTCATTGTCTTCTTGTCTGTCAGTGTGCCGTATACAGTTTCGTCAAGTGGTCATTTCCATATCTCAATTTGAGTGCAGAACTAAGTTTCTCATAATCGGAAATTTCTTCCTCAAAACAATGCCGTTAAAACATTCAAAGCCGGCGTTCGAAGACAAGAGGCAAGACTGTGGGCCCTCATGGCGGAGTCCCACTGGTTATGTTTAGCAATCGTATTAAACTGACGTTCATAATCTGACCATGGAATCTTTCCGTCAAAAATTGGCGGTTTTAAAAGATAAAGAGGTTTCTCGTTAATCTGAGAAGCAACCTCAGGAAATCTCGAATTATTTAATTGATTAAAATGAGAATATCGAGGCCGAACCTGAGTCAAAGACTCGGAAAAACCAGCCTCATTATTTACTCTTGTTCTACTAATTGGAGATTCATCTACTCTCCTAATAAAAGGCACAGACCTTGATTCAGGAACATCCTGGGATCGACCTGGATGTTGGACCTCCTGAACAGTAGGAACGGGAACAAGAGAGGGAACAGGAGAGGGAAGCGGAGTAACAACTCTGGAGCCCTGCGGTGTAACAGCTGGTCCTCCAGTGCCACTCATTTGATGAACGGACTGAAGAGCCGCCACAGTTGTCCGGAGTAGTTCGTGAAGACTAGTCTCGGAACGCTCTCGAGCCTCCCCTTCTCGCCTCCGTTGTTCTTGATGTTCGTGAAGCAGCTGGATTAGTTGTTGTTGATGTTGAGCAGCAGCTTCATGTTGATGTCTCATAATCTCTAGTAGGTCGATTTGTGAGGCTGAGACCATCGTAGGGACAGGTAAAGAGTCCACTGAAGGTGCACAAATAGATTCGGGAACCCGCGGATTTTCGGTAATAGAATGTTCTTCGCCGCCACTTTCCCGACGACGAGAGCGTGTCAAGCGACCGCTACTCATAGTTTATTTCACGTATTTCACGCACCGAATCAACTCGATTAATAAGAACTCAAGATCCCGCTTCTGACACCAAATGTAACGTACTTTGACGTTACGTTAATAAAATATGGATCCGCGAGTTTGCTTATTATCAAATTAAAAGAAATCAAAAGCGTAAATAGAATAGCGTGAAAAATGCTTTTAATGCAAGATACGTGTTTCTTGTTTAAAGTCTGAAACAAGACTGTTTTTACAATAATATCGGTTGGCGCAGCAACCTTATTCTTTTTTAAAGACATAAGAGGTTTATAAACGTCTTTTATCTATGCTGACTACTAGATCATTAAAGAGGGGGCAAAACGGGTGATTTCATCCTTTGTAACACTATACATATATATATATATATATATGTATATATATATATATATATATGTATATATATATATATATATACATAAATATATATATGTATATTATAATTTTCAATTTACTTTTAAAAAGAGGGAAATTGAAAAAAAAAAATTTTTTCCACAATATTTCAATTTTTTAAAATTATGTATAATTATTAGAAAAATCCTAAATATTTTTAATTATTCGCTTATTTTTTATTTTATTTTATTTTTTCATAATTTTTTCCATTTACAATCATTTTTTATTTTATTACATTATTGACCTCAATTACCTTCATTTATATTCTATTAAATTAATGTATAACATACATATATATAAATATATATGTACATATGTATGTATGTAGAGATATATATATATATATATATATATATATAAATATATACATGTATATTGTAATTTTCAATTTACTTTTAAAAAGAGGGAAATTGAAAAAACAAAAATTTTTCTCAAATTATTTCAATTTTTCAAAATCATGTATAATTATTAGGAAAATCCTAAATATTTCTAATTATCCGCTTATTTTTCATTCTATTCCATTTTTTCATAATTTATTTAATTCATAATCATTTTTTATTTTATTACATGATTTACCTTAATTACCTTCATTTATATTCTATTATATGGATGTATAATATAAATATATGTAAATATATATACACATATATATGTATATATATATATATATATATATAAATATATATATATATATATGTATATATATATATATATATATATATATATATATATACATAAATATATATATGTATATTATAATTTTCAATTTACTTTTAAAAACAGGGAAATTGAGAGAAAAAAATTTTTTTCACATTATTTCAATTTTTCAAAATTATGTATAACTATTAGGAAAATCCTTAATATTTCTAATTATACGCTTATTTTTCATTCTATTTTATTTTTATATAATTTCTTTCATTTGTAATCATTTTTTATTTTATTACATCATTTACCTTAATTACATTCATTTATATTCCATTATATGGATGTATATTATGAATGTGTGTGAAAAAATTTATGTATATATGAAAATACATATGTATATTATAATTTTCAATTGACTTTTAAAAAGAGGGAAATTGAAAGAAAAAAATATTTGAACACAATACTTCAATTTTTTGAATCGACCCACATTGAATTGACGAGGAAATAACTACGAATTTGAATGACACCATATTTTTTTGAGTTGAATCAATTGAATTTATTCATGTAATTCGACTTAATTTTTCTGGTCCAAATAATAATTATTATTAATAATAATAATTATTAAAGCATTGCTAGATTCCAGGTTCGATTCCTGGCTCCGTCGTTAATTTTTCAAATTCACCAGTTGTTCAAATTTACATTTTCTCAACAAAAATTCTCTCGTAGATTAATGATTTGCACACCCGCATCTCATTTATTAGACAGCATTGCTGTCTTACGGGCTTCTCATCGGAAGCGAAGGATTGAAAGGGGTAAACATAAACATCTACACACTACAGTCTCCTTACATCGTGCATGCAGAGAAGAAATTCTTACTCATACAAATCGGGCACATGAAAACAAATTTGAACTCACTGGTTATGTGAGAAATTAAAGACAACAGAGTCAGGGCGGCTAGGTGGTCTAGTGGAGTAAGTCTCCGGTAAAGCATCGCTAGATTCCAGGTTCGATTCCTGGCTCCGTCGTTAATTTTTCAAATTCACCAGTTGTTCAAATTTACATTTTCTCAACAAAAATTCTCTCGTAGATTAATGATTTGCACACCCGCATCTCATTTATTAGACAGCATTGCTGTCTTACGGGCTTCTCATCGGAAGCGAAGGATTGAAAGGGGTAAACATAAACATCTACACACTACAGTCTCCTTACATCGTGCATGCAGAGAAGAAATTCTTACTCATACAAATCGGGCACATGAAAACAAATTTGAACTCACTGGTTATGAGAGAAATTAAAGACAACAGAGTCAGGGCGGCTAGGTGGTCTAGTGGAGTAAGTCTCCGGTAAAGCATCGCTAGATTCCAGGTTCGATTCCTGGCTCCGTCGTTAATTTTTCAAATTCGCCAGTTGTTCAAATTTACATTTTCTCAATAATTATTATTTCTCCTCAAATTCGGATAGATTTATTAAATTCAAAATGCTTCATTTGAATTCAGGTATTTGGAAATTTTCTTTTTCTTGATTCAAAATTACTTTTTTATTTGAATTTAATTATTTATTTCTCTGAACATAAAATTTTGGCACGAATCTAAAGTTATTCAAAGTAACTTGACTTATTACAACTCTTCCTAATTCAGTTATATCTCAAATAATTCTCATGATTTCAGTTATCATTTTCAGTGATTCAGTGAATTCTCGTTTATTCAGTTATTTTGTGTTAACTCAGGTGAATTGTTATTGATTTACAAACCTATTGACACGTCAATTCAACGAATTGTTCCCTTGCATTATTGAAAAATCGGATGTCAATGATGAATTTCAAACTAGTGAAAAAGTTATGTTGCAAAGACACAAAAAATGTTCAGAAAGCATAATTCAGATTAATTGAATGACTAATTATGAACCCTAACGGCATATCAATCATCTAAAATCTCTAGTTTTATGCACACATCGATGATTGTAAGTGTTTTATAACATTAAATCTTGAATCCGCTGATTTATTTCGAGATTTATTTTCATTTTCACTCGTGTATGTGTGTTTCGTAGTATTGTGGAGCTGGGCATTCGCTTATTTTCATATACACGAGTGTGCGTCCGTGGGTGTGCGGCCGGCAGCGTGTGCCGCGGCAACAATACCGAGGTCAGCGCTCGAGAAGGGGTACAACAGCGAGTGAGGGGAGGTGCCGATATTTACTTTGTAACCGAATAATAATAATTCACCCAGACAAACAAAACAGCAATTTCCGTAGCGGCAAATCCAGATAAAATGGTGCACTCTGATTGGCCTAAAGCTATCGCTTATAATTCGAAAACTATGCGTCGGACGAGCTTCCGGTGAAGAGATTCTCGGTTGCATTTCTATCAGGTATCACGCTCGCTGGTCCGTGTCCCTCAATTTAGGAACACCCTGTATATATTCATATATACATATGTGTATATATATATATATATATATATATATACATATACACATATATTTTTTTAGATACATTCATAATATACATCCATATAATGGAATATGAATGAAGGTAATTAAGGTGAATAATGTGATAAAATAAAAATGATTATAAATGAGAGAAATTATAAAAAAATGAAATAGAATAAAAAATAAGCGGATAATCAGAAATATTTAGGATTTTCCTAATAGTTATACATAATTTTAAAAAATTGAAATAATGTGAAAATAACTTTTTTTTTTTCAATTTCCCTCTTTTTGAAAGTAAATTGAAAATTATAATATACATATATATACATATATATACATATATATGAATATATATATATATATATCCATATATGTATATATGTATATATATATATATATACATATATATGTATATATATATTTATGTATATCTATATTATACATTAATATAATGGAATATAAATGAAGGTAATTGAGGTAAATAATCTCTCTATCCAATAAAAAAGTTTCATACAAACGAACGTAGAAAAATATTATAATAACAATGGTAAAAAAAAGATTATAATAACAATAGTATACGCATGAAGTTGGCGATGGGGTGAGATGCCGAAAACAAAACAAAAAGTATCTAGCAAACCCTTTGACAGCTGTCATCGGCTGTTTATGACAGTCTTTGACAAATATCTTTATAGGTATCTGTTTCTGAGGCGCAAAAAATGAACACGCAAACGAAAATTATCAAGATGATTCCCGACGGGGATTGTCTTTTTCGCGCGTTGGCGTATTGTTTATACGGCACTCATGATCGACACGCAGAGGTGAGACTGAGTATCGTTTCAAATATAGTGGACAATTGGTCTACATTTGCGGGTTTCCTTACAGGTAATGAGTCAAACGGTGCTGTGATTAGGTCACCTGGTGATTACAAATCTCATATGAATAAAAATGCAATATATGCAGCTGCGGACATTTTTGAGATATGTTTGATCGTGTATCGCGAAGAACAAATTCATCCACACCGGATCGGATCACAAAATGAAACACAATTCTCGCTACTCTTCACCGGCGACGGAGACAGTGGACACTTTGATGTCTTGCAGTACCAAAATGAAATTCAGATAGTGAGTAATAAGTATGAAAAGTAACAATCAAATAATAGTCAATCTAAATATATCACCAAACAGTCAAAAGGACAGCCAGGATTTACGATGACAACGGAGGAAGGAGAAGTTTCAAGCAGCAGACAAGGCGATGAAGATGGTGGATGGTCGTAAGTATCACAAAAGAAAGAGGAAAATAACAATTGTAAGTGCGAAGAACCAAATAAGCCATAGGATAATATCCATAAGATATTCGTATGACCAGGTAAGAGGACGACCAGGATCGATGTTGGACACAAGAGAAGGAGGTGTTTTGCGGAGCGAACAGCAACGCAAATATAGAGAAAAAAATAATATTAACAAGGTGATTTTGGAGAATAACCGGCAGAGCGGTAGTAAAAATAATTCAACGAAGGGTGTCGAAGAATTAGAAGAATCGATTGTGATTATTGATTTGGAAAATAAATCAAGAGGATGACCAAACAATGTGATGGACATAGAAGAGCGAAAAATTAGACGACGAGAACAACAGCAAAAATATAGGGAAGCGAACGAAAAATATCATACTGGCTATTCAATAAACGAACAGGAAGGAGGAGTTTCAACCAGCAGACAAGGCGATGGAGACGGTGGATGGTCGGACGTATCACAAAAGAAAAAGGAAAATAAAAATGTAAGTGCGAATAACCAAATAAGCCAGAGAATAATAATAAACAAATATTCCTATAACCAGGCAAGAGGACGACCAGGATCTATGTTAACCACAAGAGAAAGAGGTGTACTGCGGAGTGAACAGCAACACAAATATAGAGAAAAAAATAATATAAAGAAGGTGATTTTGGAGAATGACGGGCAGAGCGGTAGCAAAAATAATTCAGCAAGTCAAGGAGATAGATCGATATCAATAGAGAAGGAACACCAATTTTCAACCAACGAATGGAAGCTTCGATTGATGGAAAAAAGGAAAGTAAGCACAGAAGGAATTGAAGTGGACAGCAAGTGCAGACTTGTCATCAAATCAACATGAAGGAATTCGCCTGTCTACTAGACAATGCGTGAGAAAATAGTGAGACGCGAAGCGCCGAACAACGAGGCGCGCAGCGCCGAGATGGGGTTGGCGCGCGGAGCGCGCAGGGGCGAAACCCCTAGTTGAACATTATTATAATAAGATATAAATGGAGGTAATTAGGTTAAATAATTAATTAGAGTAAGAAATGATTCATTTGAATGAATTATTTTTCTTCAATCAATCCATGATTAATTTTTGAAAATGAAAATATGAAATCATATGAATAATAATTAATCTATCGGTATGTTTTCTTCAAATTTCATAATATGTTTTAATCCATTTTATGAATGTGCCAGATTACAATTCATGAGGTAAATTGGACGGCATTTTTCCAATAAATAATATTTTTATTTCAATTCTCATGTAAGCAAATAATTAAGAAATATTCATGATTTTTCCAATAATTATATATCATTTTGAGAAATCAAAATAATGAAAAAAAAATTTTTCTTCTAAATTTCCCTTTCTTTAAAAGTAAATTGAAAATTATAATATACATATATATATATACTCACACAGATATACACATATATATATCCATATATGTATATTTATATATATTCATATTATACATTAATATAATAGAATATAAATAAAGGTAATTGAGGTAAATAATGTAATTAAATAAAAAATTAGCGAATAATTAGAAATATTCAGGATATTTCCAATAATTAAACATAATTTCAAAAAATTAAAATAATGTGAAAAAAATTTTTTTTTTCAAATTTCCCTATTTTGAAAGTGAATTGTAAATTATAATATACATATATATATATATTTACATATATATATACACATATGTATGTATATTCATACATATTTATATTATGCATCAACATAATAAAATATAAATGTAGGTAATCCGGGTGAATAATGTAATGAAATAAAAAATGATTCATCCACATAAATTATTTTCCTTGAATTACAGAATAATTAATTTTCAAAAATTAAAAATATGAAATCAAGTAAATAACAATTTATCTATCAGTATGTTGTTTTTAAATTTAATAATAAGTTTTGATCTATTTTATAAATGTTCCGGATTACAATTCATGAAGTAAATTGTACGGCATTTTTCTGATAAATAATAATTTTTTTTCAATTAATATGTAAGCAGATAATTTGAAAAAATTCAAGACTTTTCTGATATTTGGATATAATTTTAAAAAATTTGAATAACGTGAAAAAAATTTTTCGTCAAAAAGTTGTCTTTTTTTAAACGGAAATTGAAAATGATAACATATGTATAAATATATGCATATATATATAGATACATATATGTATGTGTGTATAAATATATATATATACGCCCACACACCTATATGTATATATATATATTTGAGTGTACTTATATTGATCATTAATATAATAAAATATATATGGAGGTAATTAGGTTAAATAATTTATTACAATAAGGAAAAATTCTCTTGAATAAATTATTTTTCTTGAATCAATGAATAATTAATTTTTGAAAATAAAAAAATTAGATTATATAAATAATAATTTATCTATCTGTACGTTTGTATCAAATTTCATAATAAGTTTTAATCCATTTTATAAATGTTCCAGATTACAATTCATGAGGTAAATTGGAAGGCATTTTTCTAATAAACTAGAGGCTTCGACCATGCGCGCTGCGCGCGCCAACCCATCTCGGCGCTACGCACCTCGGGCACTCGGCGCTGTGCGCCTCGTTGTTCTGCGCTTCGCGCCTTACTATTTTCTCACGCATTGTCTAGTAGACAGGCGAATTCCGACATGTTGATTTGATGACAAGTCTGCACTTGCTGTCCACTTCAATTCCTTCTGTGCTTACTTTTCTTTTTTTCATCAATCGTAGCTTCCATTCGTTGGTTGAAAATTGGTGTTCCTTCTCTATTGATATTGATCTATCTCCTTGACTTGCTGAATTATTTTTGCTACCGCTCTGCCCGTCATTCTCCAAAATCACCTTCTTTATATTATTTTTTTCTCTATATTTGTGTTGCTGTTCACTCCGCAGTACACCTCTTTCTCTTGTGGTTAACATAGATCCTGGTCGTCCTCTTGCCTGGTTATAGGAATATTTGTTTATTATTATTCTCTGGCTTATTTGGTTATTCGTACTTACATTTTTATTTTCCTTTTTCTTTTGTGATACGTCCGACCATCCACCGTCTCCATCGCCTTGTCTGCTGGTTGAAACTCCTCCTTCCTGTTCGTTTAATGAATAGCCAGTATGATATTTTTCGTTCGCTTCCCTATATTTTCGCTGCTGTTCTCGACGTCTAATTTTTCGCTCTTGTATGTCCATCACATTGTTTGGTCATCCTCTTGAATTATTTTCCAAATTATTAATCACAATCGATTCTTCTAATTCTTCGACACCCTTCGTTGAATTATTTTTACTACCGCTCTGCCGGTTATTCTCCAAAATCACCTTGTTAATATTATTTTTTTCTCTATATTTGTGTTGCTGTTCGCTCCGCAAAACACCTCCTTCTCTTGTGTCCAACATCGATCCTGGTCGTCCTCTTACCTGGTCATACGAATATCTTATGGATATTATTCTATGGCTTATTTGGTTCTTCGCACTTACAATTGTTATTTTCCTCTTTCTTTTGTGATACTTCCGACCATCCATCATCTTCATCGCCTTGTCTGCTGCTTGAAACTCCTCCTTTCTGCATTGTCATCGTAAATCCTGGCTGTCCTTTTGACTGTTCGGTGATATATTTTGATTGACTATTATTTGATTGTTACTTTTCATACTTATTACTCACTATCTGAATTTCATTTTGGTACTGCAAGACATCAAAGTGTCCACTGTCTCCGTCGCCGGTGAAGAGTAGCGAGAATTGTGTTTCATTTTGTGATCCGCTCCGGTGTGGATGAATTTGTTCTTCGCGATACACGATCAAACATATCTCAAAAATGTCCGCAGCTGCATATATTGCATTTTTATTTATATGTGATTTGTAATCACCAGGTGACCTAATCACAGCACCGTTTGACTCATTACCTGTAAGGAAACCCGCAAATGTAGACCAATTGTCCACTATATTTGAAACGATAATCAGTCTCACCTCTGCGTGTCGATCTTGAGTGCCGTATAAACAATACGCCAACGCGCGAAAACGACAATCCCCGTCGGGAATCATCTTGATAATTTTCGTTTGCGTGTTCATTTTTTGCGCCTCAGAAACAGATACCTATAAATATATTTGTCAAAGACTGTCATAAACAGCCGATGACAGCTGTCAAAGGGTTTGCTAGATGCTTTTTGTTTTGTTTTCGGCATCTCACCCCATCGCCAACTTCATGCGTATACTATTGTTATTATAATCTTTTTTTTACCATTGTTATTATAATATTTTTCTACGTTCGTTTGTATGAAACTTTTTTATTAGATGGAGAGATAATATTTTCATTTCAAATAATACGTAAGCAGATCATTGAAAGTATTTAGGATTTTTCGAATAATTAAACATAATTTCAAAAAATTGAAATAATGTGATAAAAAATTTTTTCTTCAAATTTCCCTCTTTTTAAAAGTGAATTGCAAATTATAATATACATATATATATATTTACACACACGTATACATATATGTACATATATATATATTCATATATTTATTTATATATATTTATAGTATACATTCATAAAATAGAATATAAATGAAGGTAATTGAGGAAAATAATGTAATAGAATGAAAAATGATCGTGAATGAAAAAAATGATTGAAGAATGGAATAAAATAAGGAATAAGATGATAATTAAGAATATTCAGGATTTCGCTAATAATTATACATAATTTTAAAAAATTAAAATGATGTGAAAAAATCTTTTTCATTAATTTCCCTCTTTTTAAAAGTAAATTGCAGATTATAATATACATATATATATACAAACACACACGTACATACATACTCGTATATACATATATATATATAAATATACATAAATGTACATATAAAGTCATTTATATATATTTATATTATACATCCATATAATAGAATATAAACGGATGTAATTAAGGTAAATGATGTAATGAAATAAAAAATGATTATAAATGAAAGAAATTATGAAAAAATGAAAGAAAATAAAGAATAAGCGGATAATCAAAAATATTTCGGATTTTCCTAATAATTATGCATAATTTCAAAAAATTAAAATAATGTGAAAAAAATTTTTTCTTTAAACCTCGAGCTTCTTAAAAGTAAATTGAAAATTATAATATACATACATATGTATATATATAAATATATAATATATTCATAAATATTCATATTATACATCAATATAATCCAATATAAATGAAGGTTATTAAGGTAAATAATGTAATAAAATAAAAAATGATTCATCCAAATATATTATCTTCCTTAAATTAAAGAATAATTAATTTCCAAAACTTAAAAATATGAAATTAAACAAATAATGATTTATCTATCAGTATGTTGTCTTGAAATTTCATAATAAGTTTAAAACCATTTTATAAATGTCCGAGATTACAATTCATAAAGTAAATTGTACGGCATTTTTCTAATGAATGATATTTTTATTTTAAATAATATGTGAGCAGATAATCAAAGAATATTCAGGATTTTTTGAATAATTACATAAAATTTCAAAAAATTTAAAAGATGTAAAAAAAATTTTTCGTCGGAGTGGTCTCTTTCTTCTCAAAGAAGATTGAAAATTATAACATAAATCTAGATGTATACATGTATATACATATATACACATATGTATATGTATATATATATGCCTATATATATATGTATACATATATGAGTATATATATATATATACATATATGTGTACATATATATCTATGTATACTTATATCAAACATAACTATATTAAAATATGAATGGTGATTATTAGGTTGAATAATTTTATACAATAAGGAATGATTCATTTGAATAAATTATTCTACTTGAATCAATATATAATCAATTTTTGAAAATAAAAATATGAAATTATATAAATAATAATTCATCTATCTGTATGTTTTCTCCAAATTTCATAATAAGTTTTAATCCATTTTATAAATGTTCCAGATTACAATTCATACGGTAAATTGGACGGCATTTTCCTAATAAATAATATCTTTGTTTAAATTAATATGTAAGCCAATAATTAGGAAATGTTTAGGATTTTTCTAATAATTATACATAATTCTGAAAAATCAAAATGATGAAAAAAAAAATTTTTTCTTTAAATTTCCTTTTTCTTAAAAGTAAATTGAAAATCATAATATACATACATGTATACACACACACACACACATATATATATATATATATATATATATATATATATATATATATATATATATATATATATATATATATTTATGTATATTTATCTTATACATCAATATAATAGAATATGAATGAAGGTGATTAGGGTAGATATTGTAATGAAATGAAAAATGATTCATTCGTATGAATTATTTTCCTTGAATTACAGAATAATTAATTTCCAAAAATTGAAAATATGAAATCAAATAAATAATAATTAATCTATCAGTATGATGTCTTTAAATTTCGTAATAAGTCTTAAGCCATTTTATAAATGTTTCAGATTACAATTCATAAAGTAAATTGTACGGCATTTTTCTGATGAATAATATTTTTATTCTAATTAATTCGTCAGCAGATAATCAAAAAATACTTAGATATTTTCTAATAATCATATATAATTTTGGAAAATTGAAATAATGCGAAAAAAGTTTTTGTTAGAAAGTCTTGTTTTTTTAAAAGAAAATTAAGAAATATAACATATATTTAAAAACATACATATATATATATGTATATATATATATGTGTTCGCTTATATACATATATATATATATATATATATATATATATATATATATATATATATATATCTATATATATATATATTTATGTATACTTATATTAAACATTAATATAATAAAATATGAGTGGAGGTAATTAGGGTAAATAATTTGATAAAATGAAAAATGATTCATTTGAATAAATTATTTTTCTTGAATCAATGAATAATTTATTTTTGAAAATAAAGATATGAAATTAAAGATATAATAATTCATCTATCTGTATGTTGTCTTCAAATTTCATAATAAGTTTTAATCCATTTTATAAATGTTCCAGATTACAATTCATAAGGTGAATTGGACGGTATTTTTGTAATGAATAATATTTTTATTCCAATTAATATGTAAGCAGATAATTAAAAAATATTTAGCATTTTTCTCATAATTAAACATAATTCTGAAAAGATTAAATATTGTGAAAATAAATTGTTTTGTTGAATTTCCCTTTTTTTAAATGTAAATTGAAAATTATAGAATACATATATGTGTATACACAAACACACATATATATATATATATATGTATATATATATATATATATATATATATATATATATATATATATATATATATTTATATATATTTATCTTATACATCAATATAATAGAATGTGAATGAAGGTGATTAGGGTGAATAATGTAATAAAATAAGAAAAGATTCATTTAAATAAATCATTTTCCTTGAATTACAGAATAATTAATTTTCGAAAATTTAAAATATGAAATTAAATAAATAATAATTCATCTATCTGTATGTTTTCTTCAAAGTTCATAATAAGTTTTGAACCATTTTATAAATGTTTCAGATTACAATTCATGAAGTAAATTGTACGGCATTTTTCTAATTAATAATATTTTCTTTTAATTTTCATGTGAGCAGATAATTAAAAAATATTTAGGATTTTTCTCATAATTATATATAATTTTAAAAATTTTAAATAATGTGAAAAAAATTTTTCGTCAAAAAGGTCTCTTTTTTTTCAAAGAAGATTAAAAATTATAACAAACATCTAAATGTATACATATGCATATATATATATATATATATATATATATATATATATATATGTGTGTGTGTGTGTGTGTGTGTGTGCGTAAATATATACGCATACATATATATGTATATATGTGCACACACATATATATGTATATATGTATTTATGTGTACTTATATTGAGCATTAATATAATAAAATATGGATGGAGGTAATTAGGTTGAATGATTTAATACAATAAGAAATAATTTATTTGGATGAATTATTTTTCTTGAATCAATGAATAATTAATTTTTGAAGAGAAAAATATGAAATTATATAAATAACAATTTATCTGTCTGTATGTTTTCTTCAAATTTCATGATAAGTTCTGATTCATAGTATAAATGTTTCTAATTACAATTCATAAGGTATATTGAATGCATTTTTCTGATGAATGAAATTATTATTTTAAATAATGTGTGAGCAGATAATTAAAAAATTCAACGAATTTTACTCATAATTGTATATACTTTTGAAAAATCAAAATAATGTATAAAAACATTTTTTTTTTCCAAATTTCTCTTTTTCAAAAGTAAATTAAAAGTTATAATATATATATATATATATATATATATATATATATATACACACACATATATATATATAAATATATATATATATTTATACATATTTATATTATACATTAATATAAAAGAATGTAAATGGTGGTGATCAAGTTAAATGATTTAATAGAATAAAAAATGATTCATTCTAATAATTTATTCTCCTCAAATTGAAGAATATTTAATTTTTGAGAGTTCAAAATATGAAATAAAATAGATAATAATCCATCTATCTGTATGTCTTCTCCAAATTTCATAATCAGTTCTCATTCATTGTATGAATGTTCCAAATCAAATTCATAAAATATATGAAATGGCATTGATCCAATAAATGATATTTTTATTTCAATTAATATGTGAGCAGATAATTCGAAATATATGGGATTTTTCTAATAATTATATATAATTTTGAAAAATTTGGATGACGTGAGAAAAATTTTTTTTTTTCCAAATTTTCCTTTTTTTTCCAAAGTATATGAAAAATTATAATATATATACACATATATACATATATATATATATATGTATATGTGTAATATCATATATATATTGTAACCAGATATTTTTATATATTTGAGGGTAAGAACGATATAACGATAATTGGTTACCCTACGGCGCAGTCGCTAACCTAAATAATTAGATAGAGAGAGATACTAAGGGAGAAAGATACAATTGTTGGGCGCCAGACGCACATACGTCAAAAATAGATAATTAGAGAAAAAGACAACGATAAAGATAAAGGTAATAGATAAAGGTAAGGTCAGGTTCTACGACGGTTTTGCACAGTTCGCTCAGAGAGACAAGATAATGGTAGAGGGGCGGAGTCGAATCCAATAGATAAAATAAGAAACAGGTGAAGCAAGAATAATATCAAATATATTAAAACAAGAAGCGATAAGTTTACTGACAAGCAAGTAGCTGAAGAGTTTGCGATACAAGTACGATATATGCGATAATTAACAATAGTTACAGCCAGAGAAAGGTTAAGCGAGAGAGTTAACAATTAACGGAACGTTTTCCGAATAAGCGGGAAATATGAGCAAACTCGCGACATTAAAGGTAATGATTAACGCGGTTTTATGACAGGTAGGCAAAACAGAAGAGATACACTGTACTTAAATTAAGCGGTAAGCAAATAAATCATAAATTGTGAGAAGCGATTATAACACATGCGAAATACAACAATTGAAATAGTTATCACATTACCAGAATGATCATAAATAGGCAGACAGGGAATTATGAATTACAAGGTAAATGCAAGCGACAGGTCAAATAGAAAATTATCATAAAATATAGAGAATAAAAGATAATACGTAGTCTATAGTTTGCGGTAAGTGCGAGAGAAAGAGAGATAATATTCGTTACGATAAAAGGTAATTCAAGATACGGCAAACAATATTCAAGATAATTAATATGCAACGTACGGCAAACCAAATAGACTACGGACAACTACGATCAGCGATATAAGCGAAGAAATAGTGAAAAAGATGTTATGCCATATGGCACAATACTCCAATGTCAAATGAACGACGAACGGGACCGCGTAGCGATATAAGATCGCTCCCGCGGTACTCTCACTAAGATACGATAATCAACGATAATAGGTAAAGAGACAGATAAAAACTAATCAGAGAAAATATAACAAAATAGCAATGCTCAATAACTAAGATAAAAATTGATCCTTTAACGGACCGCGCTGCTGGACAGCGATATTCGACATTCAAATATTCTAAAAGAGAAAGATAATAAGATAAAGCGATAGTCACTACAATGCGTAAGTAATAATCAACCAGTCGCGAAGTTACTTGCAATAAGACAGAGAAAGGGACAAGATAAGAGATAATAAGGTACGAGCCCAGGTGGCTCAAGCAGACCAACTGCAAGGTAAAGAGAAAAGATACGAGCCCAATTGGCTCAAGCAGACCAACTGCAAGGTAAAGAGAGAAAGAGATAAAGGTAAAGGTACGATATATTGCAAGTAATCTCGTGGCTTCACAAAATAGAAAAGGAACCTCACTTACGTGAAAGAAGATAGAAACTGGTATAGAATGCGATATGGATGCGATACAATAGCGGTACGACGAACTTTGATAGCGATAATAAGAACACGTCTGTTAGTATCAGTAACTGAACGTAGAGTAATGAGATGAGCGATGATCCTGATTTTCATCGAGCTGGTGTCACGTGATTCTTCCCAAAATTTGCGGTATCTTAATTGGACCAGCTGGTCTCGTGGCCTGGTCCACGGATAGGCGGCGATAATCCCTCGCCGTTTGATGTTCTTTTCCCTCGACGACGGGTATCGAGGTATCAGGACGTCGGAAGGTGGTTAGAGATGTTTTCCTGCAGCTATGCGGTATCGTTGGTGAGAAGGGGGTGGGGTCGTACTGCTCAGGTATTGCGATATTGAGGTGTGCGGCAATGTTACGTCACCGGTCTCCTGGACTTGCGACCGACTGTAACTCACTCCTTGCTGTACTGGTACTCCCCGTTGTAGCTATTTCGTCGGCGCTGCATCCCGGCCCTCGCTCATGGAAGCCCTCATGCCGGAACGATCTGGTGGTGATGGCCCTCAACCCGGATCCCCACACTAGATCCACCAGATCCACGTGGTCAGCATATCATTAGCCTATTCCACGCCGCAGTCCTTCGATAAGACGGTTCGTTAAGAGAAAACCGTTTTCTATTGGATAGTCAACGACTTAGTAGATGTTAGGGTCGGTTCAGCTCCAGGCTGATAAGTATCGTCGACGGGAGGCTTCGTTGTGTTTTTGACGCACAGCCCTGTACGCCGCCTGACGATGCATCCGAGCGGTAGAAGCATTCGTTCGTGGTTCGGCTCCTGGCCGATAAGTCTCAAATAGTTGGAGGTGCTGTTGTGCATCACGCACGACCCTTTTCGACAACTAGATAGGCATCCATCGGGAGTGGTTTCAGCGGTATTCGTTCGTCTGTAGTCGGTGGTGTTGATGTTGAGCTAGTACGTGACCCCTGTCAGGCAGTGTCCTGGTATCTTGACGTGAAGGTCTCGCGGATGGTTCTCGAAGAGCATTACAGAATTAGAAAATAGCATACAATTAGCTTAGTAAAGGGAAATCAACTTAAAGATAATTAGTCGTTCATTTTTGGAGTATTGGCCCCAGACGTGCTTTCGTTATTTTTAGCGATATTTGTACCTAGGGGAATGCGATAATTAAATAAAGTGACGGGGTACGAAATACCACGTCACAATATATATATACACACACACATATGTGTATATACATTCATATACATTTATATTATACATTAATATAATAGAATATAAATAGGGGTAATTAGGTTAGATGATTTATTAAAATAAAAAATGATTCATTCAAATAAATTATTTTTCTCAAAGTAAAAAATAATTAATTTTTGAAAATTAAGAACAAGAAATTAATCAAATAGTAATTCATCCATCTGTATGTTTTCTCCTAATTTTATAATTAGATCTAATTCATGGTATAGATGTTCCAAATTTCAATTCATGAAGTAAATTAAATGGCATTTTTCTAATGAATAATGTTTTTATTTTAATTAATATGTAAGCAGATGATTAAAAAAATATGTAACATTTTTCCAATGATTACTTATAATTTTAAAAACCTTGAATCATGTAAAAAATTTTTTTTATCAAAATTTCTCTTTTTTCAAAAGTAGATTAAAAATTATAATATATATATACACACACACATATATACATATATATATATTTATATATATTTATATTATACATCAATATAGTAGAATATAAATGGAGGTCATCACGTTGAATAATTTATAAAAATGAAAAGGGATTTATATAAATAAATTATTTTTCTCAAGTTAAAGAATATTTAATTTTTTACAATTGAAAATATGAAATACAATAGATAATAATCCATCTATCCGTATGTTTTTCTTTAAATTTCATAATTAGTTCTCATTCATTGTATTAATGTTCCGAATTACAATTCATAAAATATATTAAATGGCATTTTTCTAATAAATAATATTTTCATTTCAATTGATATGTGAGCAGATAATTCAAAAATATATAGGATTTTTCTAATAATTATATATAATTTTAAAAAATTTGAATGACGTAAAAAAAATTTTTTTTTTCAAATTTTCATTTTTTTTCAAAGTAAATGAAAAATTGGAATATATACATATATATACATATATATATACATATACACACACACATATGTGTATATACATTTATATATATTTATATTATACATTAATATAATAGAATATAAATGGAGGTAATTAGGTTAAATGATTTATTAAAATAAAAAATGATTTATTCAAATGAATTATTTTTCTCATGGTCAAAAATAATTAATTTTTAAAAATTACTAATATGAAATTAAATGAATAGTAATTCATCTATCTGTATGTTTTCTCTTTATTCCATAATTAGTTCTATTTCATTGTATAAATGTCCCAAATTTTAATTCATAAAGTAAATTAAACGGCATTTCTCTAATGAATAATATTTTTATTTTAATTCATATGTAAGCAGATGATTAAAAAAATATATGAGATTTTTCTTATGATTATATATAATTTTAAAAACCTTAAATGATGTCAAAAAAATTTTTTGTTCAACAATTTTTCTTTTTTTAAAAGTATATCAAAAATTATAATACATATATAATAGGGTGGTCGTTAAAAATTAAAATCCTTGCGGCGCCCGAAAAAATCTTTCCTTCTGATGAGAAACTACGGGAAAAATTTTGCTTTTGCGATTTAAACAAAAATAACACGTGCCGACCGCCAGTTGAAGTTAATTTTTCGATCCAATTATAGTTTTTTTTCAAATTCGTCACAGTATTCAAGTTTGGGTAAAAATCATTAAATACGGCTAATAGAAAATCAAATTCTCTATAAAAATGTTCCTTTAAGTTTCTGATAACGTTCATATCCATCGCAATAATCTCAATATCAAATTTATAAATTCTAACTTATTATCATAATCACTGCTGAAAATTTTGTTTTTGCTAAAATATAAATAATGTTCTAAAACTATCTTGAATTTTAGATATTTCGTTATGTGTAAATGATTTTCAAAAGGAACCTCTATCGGTAAGTTATCTATGATTAATCTGTAATGACGTCGATATCGATATATTTCTATGTTATCGACACTTCTAAAAAACTGTTTACAGTAGACGTTGCGTGATTCATTTATTGTGACTGTACTCATCACATCATTGACTTTAATGTGGTGACGTGTAATTTATTTCTGTATTTCAAATTTAAGCCTTTAATCGAGGTATTGAATTATCGGATTGTATCTATCATAATGAATACATTGTAAAATGTGATTGCTGCAGTGTAACGTCATTTGCATTCGTGAGGTTATAAACTGAACTAAAGTTCAACAATTCGATTAAAATCTGCTGATCATCAGTTATAAAAGTTGCACATCAAACATTAAAATTTTTTTCATTAATTTGATCATTTATATATTTTAATATAATCGATAAGATAAATATTTGTTTTTCTCTTTAAAACCATCATGGCGTTGCAAGACGTAAAAAAAAATATAATTTTAATTGGGGACACACTTTCTCAGATTGACGGAAATCAATTACCATCTAATTTACAAGTTTTACAATTTTTATTTCATAACCTTCGAGTATTAAAGCATACTTTAATTGATAGTAAGAATTTAGTTTATGAACAAGTGATTACCTTTTGG
Organism: Neodiprion fabricii; assembly: GCF_021155785.1. Classification (NCBI taxonomy): domain Eukaryota; kingdom Metazoa; phylum Arthropoda; class Insecta; order Hymenoptera; family Diprionidae; genus Neodiprion; species Neodiprion fabricii. The sequence continues at coordinate 13,658,521 of NC_060241.1, read as the reverse complement.
CAAAAAGTGAAAATACCAACACAGCAAAAATCTCGATGCATTACAAAAATTGACAAATTATATAATGAGTGGCGCAATTTGCAAAAAAGCTCTTCATTGAAAGGAATTGCCCAAAAAAGAAACGAGGAACCTTTTTCATCACACCTTAACAACTTATTTGACATTGCTCATAATGATGCTTTGACGATGGTTGATGATAAGACTAAAATTTTTTTATCAAATCAACGTAAGCCTTGTCGTGTTGGGTTTATCGAAGAGGTCGAAGATTCAATTTCTGGTAAATATTGAAATAATTGATGTATTCTATGGATTATATTTAGAAATTACAATTTTTTTTATTTTCACTTTAGAGAGTTCTGAACCTAGTTCACAAATCGTGTCATCAGAAACAAGTTCTTTCAGTCAACGAAGTCTTCAGAGAGATCCAAGTTTTGTAATAGAATTAGATGAATCACCACCATTGAAGAAATCCCGAGGAACAATCGATATTTTCACTCCAAAATTATGCACAATGTTGGATAAATGTAAAATCAGCGATCGTAATGCGACTGGTTTAATGATAAGTTTTCTTCAAGCTGTTGATCTCGATGCTAGCCAATACGTTGTTAATAGAACTTCAATAAAACAGAAGCGTGAAAAGTTTCGGGAAAGAAGAGCTGCAGAAATTCAGCAGAGATTTAAAAATTCAGAACTCAGCAGATTAATTATTCATTGGGACGGCAAACATTTACCTGACATTACTGGTAGAAATTTCATAGAGCGTCTTCGTATTATAATTTCAGCAGAAAAAGAAACTAAAATATTATCGATACCTAAGCTTGACAATTCCACCGGTCGTGCAATGGCCGATGCAGTTTTCGATGCTTTGCAAGAATACGGAATTAGTGAATTCGTAGTTGGTTTGTGTTGTGATACGACAGCTTCAAACACGGGACAATTCAACGGTGCAGCAGTGTTGATTGAACGATTGAATTGGATTGGAATTGTTGATTGAATTGGAACGAAATCTCATTCTATTACCATGTCGACACCATATATTTGAAGTAATACTGAAAGCTGTATTCGATTGTCAAATTTTCAATTCATCTGGGCCGAACGTACCTTTATTTGTAAGATTCAAGAAAGAATGGGATAAATTAGACCTTACAAAATTTGAATTTGGAATAAATGATCCAATGATTTTTGATATGCTGCAAAATGATATTCTCGGCATTCGTGAGTTTGTAGAGATTCAATTAACTTTGAATCATAATAGAGACGATTATTTAGAATTTCTAAAGTTGACATTGATATTCATAGGAGTAGTACCCGATAATTTTGCGTTTCATGTTCCTGGAGCTATGCATCAAGCAAGATGGATGGCAAAGGCTATTTACTCTCTGAAAATTTATCTTTTAAGATCTACGTTTAAGCTGAATTCAAATGAAAAAAAAAGCCTGGGTATAATTTGCGTTTTCATTGTAAAAATTTATATAAAAATATGGTTTATCGCATCATCATCGGTCAAAGCTCCCAATACTGATTTTAAATTGATACAATCGACTTACAATTTCCAATTAATTGACAAAAAAACGTCCGCTGCTGCTTTGAAAAAAATTTTAAATCATTTATGGTACCTAGCTCCAGAAAACTGTTTAATGGCATTGTTTGATGACGACGTTGACAAAGGAACGAAAAAAAAAATGTTCAAAATTTGTTCGATACTTCAAATAAAACACATGATTCTTTAGATGAAAGTCAAATCTACAATCCGAAGAAATTAGTTATTGCTGAAAAAGATGTACCAACATTCTTCGAACAAGGATTGGAACAGTTTATTAACCCTTCTTCAATTAATTTCTTTCTTAAGCTGGGTTTGAACACAAGTTGGTTAAAAGAAGATTGCGAAAAATGGCAAGAAAATGAAAATTACCATAGCTGTTTGAAAGTTGTAAACAATTTATCAGTTGTCAACGATGTTGCTGAACGTGGTGTGAAGTTGATGCAAGAATATAACGATTTATTTACAAATTATGAAGATCAGAAGCAGTTTATAATTCAAATTTTGGATGATTACAGAGCTCGAAACATAAAAAATACAACAGAAAGCTTAATTAAACCTTGGGATTGATGAATTAATCCATAGAAAATGATATTGTACTTCTTCGTTCTTTAAATAAATAAATAATATCAAATATAACTTGGTAATCATTAACTGAATCTATTTAAATCAATAATTGCGAATAGAAGTTAGGAAATTGTTCATATTTTAGGAAAAACAGAATTTTTAGCTCTAAATATGGTGATAAAAAAAAAATTTTGTAGAGAATTTAATTTTCTACAAGCCGTTTTTGAAGATTTTTACCCAAAATTAACTACTGAGACAAATTAAAAAAAAAAACATAATTATATCAAAAAATTAACTTCAATTGGCCGTCGGCACGTGTTATTTTTGTTTAAATCGCAAAAGCAAAATTTTCCCCGTAGTTTCTCATCAGAAGGAAGAATTTTTTCGGGCGCCGCAAAGATTTTAATTTTTAACGACCACCCTAATATATATATACACACACACACACACACATATATATATATATATATATGTCGGGGCAAAAAGCCGGCAGCCTCACCGATTAACGCTCATAACTGTCGTACCGTTTTTGTTTTGATTAAGACCACACGAGTATTGTTATTAAGTTCCGATCTTCGTAATGTAGCAGGGGTGGGTAAGGTACCTAACTCGAATCCTAAAGTTTACCTTGGGGAAGTCGAGAGACGAGAGAGGAGTGATAGTCAGAGGCTCGAGCGTGAAGGACCGAGAGCGTCTCGAAATCCCCACACACCTACCCGCTGCTACATTAGTGTTAGTGTTTGAAGAAATATAAAAGCAGAGAGAAAAATTAGAAATTATGAGTGACTCTCCCGATCACCTCTATCCCCCATCAATAACTCCGACATATATATATATATATATTCATATATATTTATATCATACATTAATATAATAGAATATAAATACGGGTAATTGAGTTAAATGATTTAGTAAAATCAAAAACGGTCCATTCAAATTAATCATTTTTCCTAATTTGATGAATGATTAATTTTCAAAAATTAAAAATATGAAATTGAATGAATAATATATTATCTATCTGTACGTTTTCTTTAAATTTCATAATGAGTTCTAATCCATAGTATAAATGGTCCAAATCACAATTTATAAAGCAAATTAAATGGCATTTTTCTGATGAATGATATTATTATTTTGATTGATATGTGAGCAGATAATTAAAAAATATAAAGGATTTTTCCAATAATTATAGATGATTTTAAAAAATGTAAATATTGTAAAAAAAATTTTTTTTCAAAATTTCTCTTTTTTGAAAGTAAATTAAGAATCATAGAATATATATATTTATATATATATATATAGAAACATATATATGTATATATATATACACACAGACATATATATATATATATATATATATATATATATACATATTTATGTATACTTATATTATACAACAACATAACAGAATATAAATGAAGCCAAATGAGTTGGATCATCAATTGAAGTGAAAAATGATTCATTTGAATAAATTATTTTCCTTGAATTAAAAAATAATCAATTTTAAAAAATAAAAACGTGAAATTGAATAAATAATAATATATCTATCTGTACGTTTCCTTTAAATTTCATAATAAGTTCTAATCCATTGTATTAACGTTCCGAATTACAATTCATAAAGTAAATCAAATGGCATTTTTCTAACGAATAATATTTTCATTTCGATCAATATGTGAGCAGATAATTAAAAAATATATACAGGATTTTTCTAATAATCATATATAATTTTAAAAAATTCAAATAATGTACATACAACTTTTTGTTTTTGAATTTCTCTTCTTTCGAAAGTAGATTAAAAATTATAATATACATATATATATACACACACACACATATATATATATATATATATATATATGTATTCATATATACTTGTGTCATACATCAATATAACAGAATAAAAATGGAGCTAATTAAGTTAAATAATTTAATAAAATGAAAAATGCTTTAATTGAATGAATTATTTTTCTTGAATTGGAGAATAATTAATTTTCAAAAATAAAAACATGAAATTAAATGAATAATAATTTATCTATCTGTACGTTTTCTTTTAATTTCATAATAAGTTCTAATCTATCGTATAAATGATTCAAATAACAATTCATAAAGTGAATTAAATGGCATTTTCTAATAAATATTATTATTATTTCAATTAATATGTGAGCAGATAATTGAAAAATATGCAGGAGTTTTTTGATATTTATATATGATTCGGACAAATTTAAATGAAGTGAAAAAAAATTTTTTTCGTTCAAATTTCTCTTTCTTCATAAGTAAATTACAAATTATAATATACGTATATATATTTACACACACACACACATATATATATATATATATATACATATATATATATATTTATATATATCTACATCATACATTAATGTAATAGAACATAAATGGAGGTAATTAAGTTAAATAATTTTATAAAGCAAAAAATGATCCATTTAAATGAATAGCATTTTTCTAATGAATGATATTTCTATTCTAATTAATATTTGAGCAGATAATTAGAGAATATATAGGATTTTTCTAATATTCATACATAATTTAAAAAAATTTAAATAAAGTGAAAAAAATTTTTTGTTCTACAATTTCTCTTTTTTTAAAAGTAAATTCAAAATTATAATTCACATATATATACACACACACACACACATTTATATATATATATATATTTATATATACTTATATTATACATCAATATAATAGAAAATAAATGGCGGTAACAAAGTTGAATAATTTAATCAAATTGAAAATGATTTATTTGAATAAATTATTTTTCATAAATTGAGGAAAAATTAATTTTCAAAAATCAAAAATTTGGAATTTAATGAATCATAATTTATCTATCTGTATGTTTTCTTGGAATTTCATAATAAGTTCTGATACATTGTATAAATGTTCCAAATTACAATTCACAAAGTAAATCAAATGGCATTTTTCTAATGAATGACATTTTTATCCTAAGTGTTATGTGAGCAGATGATTAAAAAATACATAGGATTTCTCTAATAATTATATATAATTTTAAAAAATTTGAATAATGTGAAAAAAAATTTTTTGTTTAACAATTTTTTTTTTTTGAAAAGTAAATCGACAATCATAATATACATATATATATACACACACACACATATATATATATATATATATATTTATATATATTTATATCATACATCAATATAATAGAATATAAATGGAGGTAATTAGGTTAAATAATTTAATAAAATGAAAAATGATCCATTTGAATTAATTATTTTTCTTAAATTGAAGAATGATTAATTTTCAAGAATTGAAAATTTGAAATTAAATAAATAATAATTCATCTATCTGTATGTTTTTCCGAAATTTCATGATAAGTTCTAATCCATTGTATAAATGTTCCAAATTACAATTCATAAAGTAAATCGAATAGCATTTTTCTAATGAATTATATTTTCATTCTGATTAATATGTGAGCAGATGATTGAAAAATATATAGGATTTTTCTAATAATTATGTATAATTTTAAAAAATTTAAATGATGTGAAAAAAATTTTTCGTTTAACAATTTTTCTTTTTTTGGAAGTATATCAAAAATTATCATATACATATATATATATATATACACACACCCATATATATATATATATATATATTTATATATATTTATATCGTACATTAATATAATAGAATATAAATGGAGGTAATTAAGTCAAACAATTTAATAAAGGAAAAAGTGATCCATTCAATGGATGGCATTTTTTTCATGAATATGATTATTATTTTAATTATTATGTGAGCAGATAATCAAAAAATATACGGGATTTTTTCAATAATTATATATAATTTGAAAAAATTTGAATAAAGTAAAAAAAAATTTTTTTTTTTTAAATTTCTCTTTCTTCGTGAGTAAATTGAAAATTATAATTTACATACGTATATTTATATATATTACTAGGGGCTTCGCCCCTGCGCGCTTCGCGCGCCAATCACAACTCGGCGCTACGCGCCTCGTTGTTCGGCGCTTCGCGCCTCACTATTTCCTTACGCATTGTCTAGTAGACAGGCGAATTCCTTTATGTTAATTTATGACAGGTCCTGCACTTGCTGTCCACTTCAATTCCTTCTGTGCTTACTTTTCTTTTTTTCATCAATCTAAACTTCCATTCGTTGGTTGAAAATCGGTGTTCCTTCTCTATTGATATCTATCTATCTCCTTGACTTGCTGAATCATTTTTGCTACCGCTCTGCCCGTCATTCTCCAAAATCACCTTCTTTATAAAATCCGATCCGGTGTGGATGAATTTGTTCTTCGCGATACACGATTAAACATATCTTAAAAATATCCGCAGCTGCATATATTGCATTTTTATTCATATGTGATTTGTAATCACCAGGTCACCTAATCACAGCACCGTTTGGCTTATTACCCGTAATAGAACCCGCAAATGTAGACCAATCATCCACTATATTTGAAACGATACTCAGTCTCACCTCTGCGTGTCGATCTTGAGTGCCGTATACACAATACGCCAACGCGCGAAAAAGACAATTCCTGTCGGGAATCATCTTGATAATTTTCGTTTGCATGTTCATTTTTTGCGCGTCAGAAACAGATACCTATAAAGATATTTGTCAAAGACTGTCATAAACAGCCGATGACAGCTGTCAAAGGGTTTGCTAGATGCTTTTTGTTTAGTTTTCGGGATCTCACCCCACCGCCAAGTTCATGCGTATACTATTCATAATCTCTTTTTACTATTGTTATTATAATCTTTTTCTACGTCCATTTGTTTGAAACTTTTTTATTAGATAGAGAGATATCATACATTAATATAATAGAATATAAACAAAGGTAATTAGGTTGAATAACTTAATAAAATAAAAAATGATCCATTTGAATAAATTTTTTTTCTCAAAGTGAAGAATAATTAATTTCTATAGATTAAAAATATGATATTAAATAAATAATAATTTATCTATGTGTACGTTTTCTTCAAATTTCATAATAAGTTCTAATCCATTGTATAAATGTTCCAAATTACAATTCATAAAGTCAATTAAATGGCATTCTTTTGATGAATAATATTTTTATTTTAATTATATGTGAGCAGATAATTAAAAATATAAAGAAATTTTCTAATAATTATATATAATTTTAAAAAATTTAAATTAAGTGAAAAAATTTTTTTTTCAAAAAGTTTCTTTTTTTTGATAGTAAATTAAAAATCATATTACACATATATATATATATATATATATATATATATATATATGTATAATATATGTATATATGTATGTGTACATACACACACAGACACATATATATATATATTGTAACGTGGTGTTTCAGAATCGCCCGTAACAAGGGCACACAACCGCTATTATTTTTAGTTCACGCGTCCTCAGCAGGGTACTCCAACCGAACTCGATACAAAATAGGCAATAACTACTTTTAACTAATTCTTTTTTGTAAATTCTCCATTTCGCGCTTCGGCGCACGCTAACAAGATACTACGGTCGTGGTGGACGACAACGATCCCGACCAACAAGGGACCACTAGTTACCGCTTGCAGCTCTCGACGACTTCGCCTACTGACGGTCTCATCAGACTACACTGGCTACCTTGGTGCACCTTTATATACACCTGGGGCAGCATCCACCCGAACCTTCCGTATCGCCTCGATTGCCGGTGAACAGGGAGATAAAAATCCTCCCGGCGGCCGAGGGCACCGTTTCTCGAAGAGAAAGCAGCCGCCAGCTCTATCGGATGCCGTAAGGATGGCGTGAAGGGCAGACCGTAGCCTGCCATCCTCCGACTTACCGGCCTGGTGCCGGACCGACCCCAAACCACTACGTCCAGGTTGATAAAGCCATCATTCTGAGGATCGACGCTGCCTTCCTATCGGTAGGGACTAATTGTGTGGGTCGTGGTCCACGGTTTGGCCAACCGTCTGACTGCACGACCTCAGGCAGAGGCAGCTAGCTACTGTCTGCGCAAAAGCCGGTGGAGGTGAACAATGAGGCGTCACTCTCCACCCGGTAACTTTGGCCAAGAGGCACCCTCTGTATGCCTCTGTCAAAGAAGTCCCCGATGATAGGCAGCCTGGACCGTAAACCGAAGCAGCTACAAAATCGTACGAGTTGGTGTCAACGACGAAATCGCGAGCAGCACATTACACCACATCTAGCGGTAATTTTGGAAAACGTATGACCACGCAGTAACCAATATTCGCCACAGGGGGATGGCCTATTTGCGGTGGGGGTCAACCCACCAATCAAAGAAGAAGAATCACCTCACGACAACCGCGAGATCGGCGAGACGAACTACGACCTCCTATTCTACGCTTGACCTGCTGAGAGACAGCATCGTTTTTCCGCATCCTTCCGATTATTCTCTCGATTTAAGCTACCGATCCTTCTTCCTTTCATTCTACCGTTATTGTATCTACCGTTTTTCCATACTCTCTATCGTTGCACTACCGTTAACTTCTTCCTGTAAATTCAAGTCCTTTCCTTCCTTTCTACTTTCGTTTTATTATTCTAAGTTTGATTTAAATTAGAGTCAGTTTGTGTGCCTGAAGTCAACCGCCAAGGTAAGGCTTCTGCCTTTGAATTGTACCGTTGCGAAGTTGCTCATAATTTTTGTTCTTTCTTCTGGTATTTATCGACTTTGTGTGAATCACGGTCCACGGTTTAAAGTTGCATTAAGCCGCCGTGTGGCTGCATGATTTCGGTCAGTAATATTATATTTATTGTTTCTTGGTTACATCGTGTGATGCCAGTTTTGTGTGAATCATGGTCCACGGCCTAGAGTTGCAGTGAGTCGCCGTGTGACTGCATGATTTCAGTCATTTATTATTTTCGTATCTGAGTGACCTCGTAACTGCCAAATAATTACTTCTCTTGTATTTATGATTTTTCTGCTTATTTGTGAACCTCTATTAGCCTGCTTCTGCACTTTCTATCGTATTTTGAGCCCTATTGGCTTCATATTCCATTTCATACCTTTTTGTAATAGTAGTGTGCTTTATATTTTATTTCTGTTATCGCTTATTATACTTTTTATTTATTTTTGTGCCTATTGTATCACATATCGAGTTCCTTGGAGTACAAGCGAGCGTAGAATCAGCCCTAGATATTACCGCACATTTTCTTTATTGCTATTGGCAATTTCATATTATTTTTGCCTGTTATTTATTTCTCTGTATTTTGTTAAATTAAGTTCTGTGAATTATTCTTTTGTATTGCGGTGTATTTTAGTGTATTTCTCTATTTTGTAAACTCTCCTAAATTCTCACTCTCATAATTTTGTATTTTGTATTCTCTCAAAAGTTGTGTTTAAGAATTCATTATTTAATTCCTCAAGCACGTAATAATATTAAATCATCGAGTCTACCGTTTCTGAATAATTCTACCGAAGGCTATCTGGTCGATCGTTTGCCGACTGGGTAAATTGTTACTGAATGTCAATCTCTCACACTGGTTATAATCTATGGTAAATTTGTCGTATCATCTACCGAACTATCGATACGTTGTTTTCTACCGATCGCAGTGAAGTTCTCTCGTTCTAATTGACAGAATAATAATTTTCGAAGCGTCATTTGCAACTTGGGTAAGATCACGTCGCTCAGTGACGTGTAGTTTTAAGTCAACTCTTGCATTATATCGCATCTCCTGACCTACGTTCATTTTACTCTGTTAACTACCGTCTCTCGTTCAAAACAACCGTTTACTGCTATTCTACCGAAATTTTTGTGAACAACGATTATTTATTTCATCAACTACCGCTGTCGATACCATCTTATTTGCCTGTCTCAATCATGTAACCTTCTCGACAATATATGATCGATTGACCTGTTCATTTTCCTTTTGCCAGGAGTTTATTCTTTATTTTGTTATTTTCTTTAATTCTGGAATTACTGTTAGCTGCCTTGAATTCCGCCACTCTACCGGGATGTACGCGATCGTACCTGTGCCTAGCCAGCCATACAACGGGTTCTCTATTTATCTCTTTTGTACGGTTTTGTGTTAATTTTATTGATTCGTATTTTTGTTTGAAAATCGACGCTAACGCGTCTGGCGCCCAACGTAATTATTTTGTTATAGTTGATATTGCGGATAAGTAGAGAATCGCGGCAAAGTGTCAACGCTAAGTCCTCATCCGAGGGTAACAGAATTCAGCGTTACAAATTGGCGCCCAACGTGGGGCCCACAAAAGGCCAGCTACAGAAAAATTTCAGTTAATAATTCAATTAAAGAATAATTAATTTTTAGGAATAAAAATATAAAATCAAATAAATAATAATTTATCTATCTGTACGTTTTCTTTAAATTTCATAATAAGTTCTAATCCATAGTATAAATGTTCCTAATTACAATTCATAAGGTATATTGAATGGCATTTTTCTAATGAATGAAATTATTATTTTAAATGATATGTGAGCAGATAATTAAAAAATTTGAAGGATTTTACTAATAATTGTATATAATTCTAAAAACTTAAAATAATGTGAAAAAAAAATTTTTTTTTCAAATTTCTTTTTTTTTAAAAGTAAATTAAGAATTATGATGTATGTATATATTTATATATATATATATATATATATGTATACACACACATTTATATATATATATATATATTTATATATACTCATATTATACATCAATATAATAGAAAATAAATGGCGGTAACGAAGTTGAATAATTCAATAAAATAAAAAATGATTCATTGGAATCAATTATTTTTCATAAATTGAGGAAAAATTAATTTTCAAAAATTAAAAATTTGTAATTTAATAAATCATAATTTATCTATCTGTATGTTTTCTTGAAATTTCATAATGAGTTCTAATACGTTGTATAAATGTTTCGAATTACAATTCATAAAGTAAATTAAATGGCATTTTCCTAATGAATATTTTTATTCTAATTATCATGTGAGCAGATAATTAAAAAAAATTTAGGATTCTTCTAATAATTATGTATAATTTAAAAAAATCTAAATAATGTGAAAAAAATTTTTTGTTCAACAATTTTCTTATTTTTGGAACTATATCAAAAATTATCATATACATATATATATACACACACACATATATACATATATATATATATATCTATATATATTTATATCGTACATTAATATAATAGAATATAAATGGAGGTGAGCAAGTTAAATAATTGAATAAAATAAAAAATGATCCATTTAAATAAATCATTTATCTCAGATTGAAGAATAATTAATTTTCAAAAATTAAAAATATGAAATCATATAAATAATAATTTATCTACCTGCATGTTTTCTTGAAATTTCATAATAAGTTCTAATCCATTGTATAAGTGTTCCAAATTACAATTTATGAAGTCAATTGAATGGCATTTTTCTAATAAATATCATTTTTATTCTAATTGACATGTAAGCAGATAATTAAAAAATACATAGGATTTTTCCAATAATTATATATAATTTTAAAAAATTTGAATAATGTGAAAAAAAATTTTCTTTTTTCAAATTTTTCCTTTTTTATAAGTAAATTGAAAATTATAATATATATATATGTATACACACACACATATGTATATATATAGTTATATATATTTATATTATACATTATCGTAATAAAATATAAAAGGAGGTAATTAAGTTAAATGATTCAATGAAATGAAAAATGATTTATTTAAATAAATTATTCTTTCTAAATTAAAGAATAATTAATTTTAAACAATTGAAATTATGAAATATCTCTATCTAATAAAAAAGTTTCAAACAAATGAACATTGAAAAAGATTATAATAACAATATTAAAAAAAGATTATAATAACAATAGTAAACGCATGAAGTTGGCGGTGTGGTGAGATCCTGAAAACAAAACAAAAAGCATCTAGCAAACCCTTTGACAGCTGTCATCGGCTGTTTATGACAGTCTTTGACAAATATCTTTATGGGTATCTGTTTCTGACGCACAAAAAATGAACATGCAAACGAAAATTATCAAGATGATTCCCGACAGGAGTTGGCGTATTGTGTATACGGCACTCAAGATCGACACGCAGAGGTGAGACTGAGTATCGTTTCAAATATAGTGGAGAATTGATCTACATTTGCGGGTTTTATCACAGGTAATGAGTCAAACGGTGCTGTGATCAGGTGACCTGGTAATTACAAATCACATATGAATAGAAATGCAATATATGCAGCTGCGGATATTTTGAGGATGTGTTTCATCGTGTATCGCGAAGAACAAATTCATTCACACCGGAACGGATCACAAAATGGAACACAATTCTCGCTACTCTTCACCGGCGACGGAGACAATGGACACTTTAATGTCTTGCAGAACCAAAATAACATTCAGATAGTGAGTAATAAGTATGAAAAGTAACAATCAAATTATAGTAAATCTAAATATATCACCAAACAGTCAAAAGGACAGCCAGAATTTACGATGACAATGGAGAAAGGAGGAGTTTCAAGCAGCAGACAAGGCGATGAAGGTCGTGGATGGTCAGAAGTATCACAAAAGAAAGAGGAAAATAAAATTGTAAGTGCGAAGAAGCAAATAAGCCATAGAATAATATCCATAAGATATTCGTATGACCAGGTAAGAGGACGACCAGGATCGATGTTGGCCACAAGAAAAGGAGGTGTTTTGCGGAGCGAACAGCAACGCAAATATAGAGAAAAAAATAATATTAACAAGGTGATTTTGGAGAATAACCGGCAGAGCGGCAGTAAAAATAATTCAACGAAGAGTGTCGAAGAATTAGAAGAATCGATTGCGATGATTGATTCGGAAAATAAATCGAGAGGACGACCAACCAATGTGATGGACAAAGAAGAGCGAAAAATTAGACGACGGGAACAGCAGCGATAATATGGGGAAGCGAATGTTACGTGGGGGTGAGGGTGAACTGAGCGGTGGTAGTTAATGATTGATTGAACAATCTAGCTCCCACGTAACGACAATGAATAATTATTAAAACTAAGAGAAAACCTACCTTTCGATAAGCCGGTAATTTGTAGGATCGTGTTGCTATAGTCCTGTACAGGTCTGTGAGGTTTGTTTAAATTGTTGAGGCAATTTCATAATAAAGAAAATGGGAAGAAGGTCATTCAAAATAAATGTTTAATATGATTTAACACTCAATGGTGATAATGATATATGAGCCGAAAATAACAATTTATAACGTGTTCAAGTTCATACAAATCGTGTGTTATAATATTCTAAAGGATATTATTTTTTGGTACCAGGAACATCTACTCTGAACGATGGTTAACTAGCTGGTCGTGATTATTGGATTGTATCTCTCTTTTTAGATTATCTTGAATCAATATATATATATATATATATAATGGTTAAGTCTTATTCGTTAATTCTTGGAAACAATAAGTACGATTTAATTAGGGGTAGTGAAGCTAGCCACCAATTCTAGACTTGATTTTGAATGAAAATTACTGAAGTAGATTTTGATTATAAAGGTGAAACAACAGTTCGTTTAATTTCGAAGATTAACACTCGGATTGACTTAGCTTTAGGTGAATCGGTCGACGAGATTGAGAGCCGTCGGATCGTGTCGGTCTGCGTCGGTAGAATGCTGGACCAGGGGCCTCACCTCAAGTTTGGAAGAGTTGATCGATCGAACGGTGTTGAACGTCGGTCACTTAGTCTTTTAGATTTGGAATTATATTTAAGATTACCTGATTCGATTGAATCAGGGCCGAACTCAATTTAATTATGGAAAATGGAATATCATAAGAATGTCTATTCACAGAAAAGATGAAAACGTAGAAGAAAGTGAGTCTCTTGCAGCTAATATAGTAACTGAATGCTCGAATTTAACGAATTAGCGCGAGACTTTAGGCCGGTCACAACTAAGATTTTCCGAACGCTACTATTGCTCGAGAGGGCTAATCCGGGTTTACGTCCACGCACTTCGCGACTTGACAGACGTAAGACATGGCGGCTTGGGCCAGAGGGTATTAATAGGGAAAAATCTGCAGTTGCAACAAGTTGCAACGGTAATTAGCCAATTAAGTGCGGGGGCGACCTCCCGGTGTCCAAATCTACACGGTCAGCGTTAGTTCGCGCCATTCGACGGTGTTCCGACGATTCTCAATCTCGTCACTCATACGTACAAGATGTTAACAGAAGGTATCTTAAGATAATTCTTACGCATTCATCCACACATCTTAACAAATAATCTATTTTAATTTGGTGGTTCCAAAGGTAGTGGTTTATCCTAATTATTGATGATAATTTTGACTTAAAAAGAGAGATATTCCCGGGCTGAGCGCCGCTGTTACTAGGTCAGTAATTTTATAGCGCAATTCCTGGTGTCAGCAAATAAGATACAATGTCAGCGGATGCCGAGGACTGTACGTGACCTTATTAGAATATGAGATTGTAATGAAATAATTAAAGAAATGAAATGAAATGGAATTTTGAAAAAGGTACGCCAAGGCGGTACATCGGGGCGTAACACGAACAAAAAATATCATACTGGCTTTTCAACCAACGAACAAAAAGGAGGAGTTTGAACCAGCAGACAAAGCGATGAAGATGGTGGATGGTCGGAAGTATCACAAAGGAAATAGGAAAATAAAATTTTAAGTGCGAAGAACCAAATAAGCCAGAGAATAATAATAAACAAATATTCCTATAACCAGGCAAGAGGACGACCACGATTGATGTTGACCACAAGAGAAAGAGGTGTTTTACGGAGTGAACAGCAACATAAATATAGAGAAAAAAATAATTCAAAGAAGGTGATTTTGGAGAATAACGGGCAGAGTGGTAGCAAAAATAATTCAGCAAGTCGAGGAGATAGATAGATATCAATAGAGAAGGAACACCAATTTTCAACCAACGAATGGAAGCTTAGATTGATGAAAAAAAGGAAAGTAAGCACAGAAGGAATTGAAGTGGACAGCTAATGCAGGACCTGTCATTAAATCAACATGAAGGAATTCGCCTGTCTACTAGACAACGCGTAAGGAAGTAGTGAAGCGCGAAGCGCCGAACAACGAGGCGCGCAGCGCCGAGATGGGGTTGGCGCGCGGAGCGCGCAGGGACGAAGCCCCTAGTTGAATAAATAATATTTTTAATTAAATTAATATGTGAGCAGATAATAAGAAAATATATGGGATTTTCCTAATAATTATATATGATTTTAAAAAATTTAAATAATGTGAAAAAATTTTTTTTTATTTCAAATTTTTTTTTTTTTCAAAAGTCAAGTAGAAACTATATTATATATATACATACGCATGATTAATATACATTTATATAATACATTAATATTACACATTGATATTATTGAATATAAATGGAGGTAATCAAGTTAAATAATTCAATAAAAGGAAAAATGATTTATTTGAATAAATTGATTTGTTTTAAATTAAAGAATAATCAATTTTTAAAAATAAAAATATGAAATTAAATGAATAATAATTTATCTATCTGTATGTTTCCTCTAAATTCCATAATAAGTTCTAAGCCATTGTATAAATGTTCCAAATTACAATTCATAAAGTGAATAAAATGTCATTTTTCTAATAAATAATATTTTTATTTCAATCAATATGTAAGCAGATAATTGAATTTTTCTTTCTTCAAAAGTAAATTTAAATTTATAATACATGTATATATATATATATATATATATATATACCTGTATTATAATTTTAAATTCACTTTATATGTATATACACACACACACACACGCACACACACACACACACACACACACACACACACACACACACACATGTATGTATATTTATATATATTTATGTATATTTATATCATACATTAATATAATAGAATATAAATGGAGGTAACTAAGTTGAATAATTTAATAAAATAAAAAATGATTCATCTATCTGTATGTTTCCTTCAAATTACGTAATGAGTTCTAATCCATTGCATAAATGTTCCAAATTACAATTTATAAAGTAAATTAAATGGCATTTTTATAATGAATGATATCATTATTCCAATTAATATGTGAGCAGATGACGAATAAATATATGGGATTTTTCTGATAATTATACATAATTTTAAAAAATACAAATGATGTAAAAAAAAATTTTTTTTTTGAATTTCTCTTATTTTGAAAGTAAATTAAAAATAATAATATATAAGTACATATATATACATACTCACACACATATATATATTTGAATTATACAATAATGTAATAGAATATAAATGAAGGTAATTAAGTTTGATGATTTAATAAAATGAAAAATGGTTAATTTAAACAAATTATTTTTCTTAAATTGAAGAATAATTAATTTTTGCAAAGTAAAAATATGAAATCCAATAAATAATAATTTATCTATCTGTATGTATTCTTCAAATTTCATAATAAGTTCTAATCTAATATGTAAATGTTCCAAATTACAATTCATAAAGTGAATGAAAGGCATTTTTCTGATGAATATTATCATTATTTCAATCAATATGTAAGCAGATATTCAAGAAATATATAGGATTTTTTTAATAATTACATATAATTTGAAAAAATTTATATAAAGTGAAAAAATTTTTTTTTTACGAATTTCTCTTTCTTTATGAGTAAATTAACAATCATAACATACATATATATATACACACACACATATTTATATATATATATATATTCATATATACTTATATCATACATTTATATAATAGAATATAAATGGCGGTAATTAAGTTCAATGATTTAATAAAGGAAAAAATGATCCGTTTAAAAAAATTATTCTTCCTCAATTGAAGAATAATTAATTTTCATAAATTAAAAATACGAAATTAAAGAAATAATAATCCATCTATCTGTATGTTTTCTTAAAATTCCATAATAAGTTCTAATCCATTGTATGAATGTTCCAAATTACAATTCATAAAGTAAATTGAATGGCATTCTTCTTATGAATAATATTATTATTTTAATGAATATGTGAGCAGATAATTAGAAAATACATAGGATTTTTCTTATAATCATAAATGATTTTGAAAAATTTCAATGTTGTGAAAAAAAATTTTTTTTTTTTCAAATTTCTCTTTCTTCAAAAGTATATTGAAAATAATAATATATATATACATATACATATATACACACGCACATATATATATTTATATCATACATTAATATAATAGAATATAAATGGAGGTAATTAAGTTAAATAATTTGAAAAAATGAAGAATTATTTTTCCTCAATCGAAAAATAATTAATTTTTGAAAAGTAAAAACATGGAATTAAATGAATCATAATTTATCTATATGTATGTTTTCTTCGAATTTCATAATAAATTCTGATCCTTCATATAAATGTTCCAAATAACAATCCAGAGAGTGAATTAAATGGCATTTTTCTAATAAAAATTATCATTATTTTAATCAATATGTGAGCAGATAATTGAAAAAATATATAAGATTTTTTCAATAATTATATATAATTTGAAAAAATTTAGATAAAAGTGAAATAAATTTTTTTTTTTTAATTTCTCTTTCTTGACAAGTAAATTAAAAATTATAATATACATATATATATATATACACACACACACACACATATATATATATATATGTGTGTGTGTTCGTGTGTATATATATATGTATATATTCATATATATTTATATCACACAATAATGTAATAGAATGTAAATGGAGGTATCTAAGTTGAATAATTGAATAAAGGAAAAAATGATGCATTCAAATGAATAATTTTTCTGAAATTAAAGAATAATCAATTTTCAAAAATTAAAAACATGAAATCGAATAAATAATAATTTATCTATCTGTACGTTTTCTTCAAATTTCAAAATGAGTTTTAATCCATTGTATGAATGTTCCAAATAATAATATTCCAAATAATAAATTCATAAAGTAAATTGAATGGCAATTTTCTAATGAATAATATTTTTATTCTTATTTATATGTGAGCAGACAATTAAAAAATATAAAGGATTTCTCTAATAATTGTATATAATTTCAAAAAATTCAAATAATGTGAAAAAAGTTTTTTTTTTTTAAAGTTGTCTTTTGAATAGAAAATTAAGAATTATATTGTGTGTGTGTGTGTGTGTGTGTGTGTGTGTGTGTGTGTGTGTGTGTGTGTGTGTGTGTGTGTGTGTGTGTGTGTGTGTGTGTGTGTGTGTGTGTGTGTGTGTGTGTGTGTGTGTGTGTGTGTGTGTGTGTGTGTGTGTATATATATATTGTAACCAGATATTTTTATATCTTTGAGGGTAAGAACGATATAACGATAATTGGTTACCCTACGGCGCAGTCGCTAACCTGAATAATTAGATAGAGAGAGATACTAAGGGAGAAAGATACGATTGTTGGGCGCCAGACGCACATGCGTCAAAAATAGATAATTAGAGAAAAAGACAAAGGTAAAGGTAAAGGTAATAGATAAAGGTAAGGTCAGGTTCTACGACGGTTTTGCACAGTTCGCTCAGAGAGACAAGATAATGGTAGAGGGGCGGGGTCGAATCCAATAGATAAAATAAGAAACAGGTGAAGCAGGAATAATATCAAATATATTAAACAAGAAGCGATAAGTTTACTGACAAGCAAGTAGCGGAAGAGTTTGCGATACAAGTACGATATATGCGATAATTAACAATAGTTACAGCCAGAGAAAGGTTAAGCGAGAGAGTTAACAATTAACGGAACGTTTTCCGAATAAGCGGGAAATATGCGTAAGCTCGCGATATTAAAGGTAATGAGTAACACGGTTATAAGATAGATAGGTAGAACAGAAAAGATATACTGTACTTAAATTAAGCGGTAAGCGAATAAATCACAAAATCAGAGAAGTGATTATAACACATGCGAAATACAACAATTGAAATAGTTATCACATTACCAGAATGATCAGAAATAGGCAAACAGGGAATTATGAACTACAAGGTAAATTCAAGCGATAGGTCAAATAGAAAATTATCATAAAATATAGAGAATAAAAGATAATACGTAGTCTCTGGTTTGCGGTAAGTGGGAGAGAAAGAAAGATAATAATCGGTACGATAAAAGGTAATTCAAGATAAGGCAAACAATATTCAAGGTAATTAATATGCAACGTACGGCAAACCCAATAGACTACGGACAACTACGATCAGCGATATTAGCGAAGAAAATAGTGAAAAAGATGTTATGCGATACGGCACAATACTCCAATGTCAAAGGAACGACGAACGGGACCGCGCAGCGATATAAGATCGCTTCCGCGGTACTCTCACTAAGATGCGATAATCAACGATAATAGATAAAGAGACAGATAGTAACTAATCAGAGAAAATATAACAAAATAGTAATGCTCAGTAGCTAAGATAAAAATTGATCCTTTAACGGAACGCGCTGCTAGACAGCGATATTAGACATTCAAATATTCTGAAAGAGAAAGATAATAAGATAAAGCGATAGTCACTACAATGCGTAAGTAATAATCAACCAGTCGCGAAGTTACTTGCAATAAGACAGAGAAAGGGACAAGATAAGAGATAATAAGGTACGAGCCCAGGTGGCTCAAGCAGACTAACTGCAAGGTAAAGAGAAAAGATACGAGCCCAATTGGCTCAAGCAGACCAACTGCAAGGTAAAGAGAAAAAGAGATAAAGGTAAAGGTACGATATATTGCAAGTAATCTCGTGGCTTCACAAAATAGAAAAGGAACCTCACTTACGTAAAAGAAGATATAACAGGTGCGAGAGAATGCGATAAGGTACAATAGCGGTACGACGAACTTTGGTAGCGATAATGAGAACACGTCTGTTAGTATCAGTAACTGAACGTAGAGTAATGAGATGAGCGATGATCCTGATTTTCATCGAGCTGGTGTCACGTGATTCTTCCCAAAATTTGCGGTATCTTAATTGGACCAGCTGGTCCCGTGGCCTGGTCCACGGATAGGCGGCGATAATCCCTCGCCGCTTGATGTTCATTTCCCTCGACGACGGGTATCGAAGTATCAGGACGTCGGAAGGTGGTTAGAGATGTTTTCCTGCAGCTATGCGGTATCGTTGGTGAGAAGGGGGTGGGGTCGTACTGCTCAGGTATTGCGATATTGAGGTGTGCGGCAATGTTACGTCACCGGTCTCCTGGACTTGCGACAGACTGTAACTCACTCCTTGTTTTACTGGTACTCCCCGTTGTAGCTATTTCGTCGGCGCTGCATCCCGGCCCTCGCTCATGGAAGCCCTCATGCCGGAACGATCTGGTGGTGATGGCCCTCAACCCGGATCCCCATACTAGATCCACCAGATCCACGTGGTCAGCATATCATTAGTCATTCCACGCCGCAGTCCTTCGAAAAGACGGTTCGTTAAGAGAAAACCGTCTTCTATTGTATAGTCAACGACTTAGTAGATATTAGGGTCGGTTCAGCTCCAGGCTGATAAGTATCGTCGACGGGAGGCTTCATTGTGTTTTTGACGCACAGCCCTGTACGCCGCCTGACGATGCATCCGAGCGGTAGAAACATTCGTTCGTGGTTCGGCTCCTGGCCGATAAGTCTCAAATAGTTGGAGGTGCTGTTGTGCATCACGCACGACCCTTTTCGACAACTAGATGGGCATCCATCGGGAGTGGTTTCAGCGGTATTCGTTCGTCTGTAGTCGGTGGTGTTGATGTTGAGCTGGTACGTGACCCCTGTCAGGTAGTGTCCTGGTATCTTGACGTGAAGGTCTCGCGGATGGTTCTCGAAGAGCATTACAGAATTAGAAAATAGCATACAATTAGCTTAGTAAAGAGAAATCAACTTAAAGATAATTAGTCGTTCATTTTTGGAGTATTGGCCTCAGACGTGCTTTCGTTATTTTTAGCGATATTTGTACCTAGGGGAATGCGATAATTAAATAAAGTGACGGGGTACGAAATACCACGTCACAATATATATATATATATATATAAATATATATGTGCATGTGTGTGTGTATATATGTATATATATTGTAACGTGGCGTTTCAGAATCGCCCGTCACAAGGGCACACAACCGCTATTATTTTTAATTTACGCGTCCTCAGCAGGGTACTCCAAACGAACTCGATACAAAATAGGCAATATTTACTTTTAACTAATTCTTTTCTGTAAATTCTTTATTTCGCGCTTCGGCGCAAGCTAACAAGGTACCTGGACGACTACGATCCCGATCAACAAGGGACCACTATCTACCGTTTGCAGCTCTCGACGACTTCGCCTACTGACGGTCTCACCAGACTACACTGGCTACCTTGGTGCACCTTTATATACACCTGGGGTAGCAGCCATCCGAACCTTCCGTATCGCCTCGACTGCCGGTGAACAGGGAGATAAAAATCCTCCCGGCGGCCGGGGGCATCGTTCTTCAAAGAGGAACTAGCCGCCTCCCTATCGACGAGGACCGATTGTGTGGGTCGTGGTCCACGGTTTGGCCAACCGTCTGACTGCACGACCTCAGGTACAGGCAGCTAGCTACTGCCTGTACAACAGCCGGTGGAGGTGAACAATGAGGCGTCACTCTCCACCCGCTAACTTTGACCGAGAGGCACCCTCTGTATGCCTCTGTCGAAGAAGTCCCCGAGGATAGGCAGCCTGGACTGCAAACTGGAGCGACTATGAAATCGTACGAGTTGGTGTCAACGACGAAATCGCGAGCAGCACATTGCACAACATCTAGCGGTAATTTTTGGAAAACGTACGACCACGCAGTAACCGATATTTGCCACAGGGGGATGGCCTATTTGCGGTGGGGGTCAAGCGACCAATCAACGTAGAAGAATCACCTCACGACAACCGCGAGATCGGCGAGCTGAACTACGACCTGCTATTCTACGCTCGACCTGTTGAGGAACAGCTTCGTTTCCGATTATTCTCCCGACCTCTCTACCGTTTTAAGCTACCGTTCTACCGTCTATTCTACCGCTATCGTTCTACCGTCTATCCTACCGCTACCTTTATCTTTCTTAATTCTTTTCCTTCTCTTTTCCTTTCCTCCCCAGTTTTGTTATTCTATAGTATAATTTAAATTAGAGTCAGTTTGTGTGCCTGAGATCGACCGTTAAGGTAAGGCTTTTGCCTTTGAATTGTACTGTTACGAAGTTGCTCACGATTCCTATTCTTTCTCGTAATATTTATCGATTTTGCGTGAATCATGGTCCACGGTTAAAGTTGCTGTAAGCCGCCGTGTGGCTGCATGATTCCGGTCATTAATATTATATTTATTGTTTCTTGATTGCATCGTGTGATGCCATTTTGTGTGAATCATGGTCCACGACTTCCGTGTGACTGCATGATTTCAGTAACTCATTATTTTCGTATCTGAGCGACCTCGTAACTGCCAAATAATTATCTCTTGTATCTATGACTTCTCTAATTATTTGTGAATCTCTATTATTTTGCTTCCGTACTTTCTATCGTATTTTGAGCCCTATTGGCTTCGTACTTTATTCCATATTCTTCTTGTAATAGTAGTGTGCTTTATATTTTATTTTCGTTATTGCTTATTATATTTTTATTTATTTTTGTGCCTATTGTATCGTAAATCGAGTTCCTTGGAGTACAAGCGAGCGTAGAATCACCCTTTTGATATTACCGCATCTTTCTTTATTATTATTGACCATTTTATATTATTTTTGGCTGTTATGTATTTGCCTGTATTTTGTTAAATTAAGTTCTGTGACTTATTCTTTTGTATTGCGGTGTATTTTAGTATATTTCTTTATTTTGTAAATTCTCCGAAATTCTCTCAATCTCATAACTTTGTATTTTGGTATTCTCTCAAAAGTTATATTTAGGAATTCACTCTTTAATTCCTCAATTATGTAATGATTGTAAATTATCGAATCTACCGTATGAATAACTCTACCGAAGGCTACCGAGTCGATCGTTTGCCAACTTAGTGAATTGTTACTAACTATCAATCTCTCATCTTGGTTATAATTTAGGGTAAATTTGTCGTACCTCTACCGAACTACCGTTTCGTTGTTTTCTACCGATCGCAGTAAAATTCTCTCGTTCTAATTAACAGAATAATAATTTTCGTAGTGTCATTTGCAACTTGGGTAAGATCACGTCGCCCAGTGACGTGTAGCTCTAAGTCAACTCTTGCATTATATCGCATCTCTCGGCCTACGTCTATTTTTCTCTGTTAACTACCGTCTCTCGTGTTACAGCTACCGTTTACTGCTTTTCTACCGATATTTTTCTAAACAACGATTACCTGTTTTATTTACTACCGCTACCGATAAGATCTCACTTATGTAACCTTCTCGAGAATACATGATCGACTGACTTATTCATTTTCCTTTTAACTGGAGTTTATTCTTTATTTGGTTATCTTCTTTAATTCTGGAATTACTGCTAGCTGCCTTGACCTCCGCCACTCTACCGGGATGTACGCGATCGTACCTGTGCCTAGCCAGCCATACAACGGGTTCTCTACTTATCCCTTTTGTACTATCTTGTGTTAATTTTATTGATTTATATTATTATTTGAGAATCGACGCTAATGCGTCTGGCGCCCAACTTAATTATTTTGTTGTGTTCTAATATTGCGGATGAGTAGAGAATCGCGCCAAAGTGTCAACGGTGAGTCCTCGTCCGAAAATAACAAAATCTAGCGTTACAAATTAGCGCTCGACGAGGGGCAGAAAAGACTTAACGTTACAATATATATATATATGTATATATATATATATATATATATATATATATATATATATATATATATATATATATATATATATATATGTATGTGTGTATATATATATATATATACACACACACATACACACACATATATATATATGTATATATTTACGTATACTTATATTATACTTTAATATAATAGAATATAAATGAAGCTAAATGAGTTAAATAATTAAATGAAATGAAAATGATTTGTTTGACTGAATTATTTTTCTCAAATCATAGAACAATTAATTTTTAAAAATAGAAATATGGAATTAAATAAATAATAATTTATCTATTCGTATATTTTCTTAAAATTTCATAATAAGTTCTAATCCATCGTATAAATGTTCCAAATAAAAATTCATGAAGTGAATTGAATGGTATTTTTCTAATGAATATTATTATCATTTTAATTATTATGTGAGCAGATCATCAAAAAATATGCAGAATTTTTTCAATAATTACATATGGTTTGAAAAAATTTCAATAAAGTGAACAAAATTTTTATTTTTTCAAATTTCTCTTTCTTTATGAGTAAATTAAAAATTATAATATGCATATATATATGTATATACGCACACACACATATATATATATATATCTATTTGTATATATTTATATCATACATCAATATAATAGAAAATAAATGGAGGTAATTGAGTTAAATAATTCAATGAAATAAAAAATGATTCATTTAAATAAATTATTTTTCTTGAATTGAAGAATAATTAATTTTCAAAAATTAAAAATATGAAATTACATAAATGATAATTTATCTATCTGTATGTTTTCTCGGAATTTCATAATAAGTTCTAATCCATTGTATAAATGATCCAAATCACAATTCATGAAGTAAATTAAATGGCATTTTTCTAATGAATAATATTTTTATTCTAATTAATATGTGAGCAGATAATTAAAAAATATATAGGATTTTTTTAATAATTACATATAATTTGAAAAAATTCAAATAAAGTAAAAAAAATTTTTTTTTCACAAATTTCTCTTTCTTCATAAGTAAATTAAAAATCATAATATACATACATATATACACACACACACACACACATATATATATATATATATATATATATATATATATATATATATATATGTCGGAGTTATTAATAGGGGATAGAGGTGATCGGGAGAGTCACTCATAATTTCTAATTTTTCTCTCTGCTTTCATTCTTCTTCAAACACTAACGCTAATGTAGCAGCGGGTAGGTGTGTGGGAATTTTGAGACGCTCCCGGTCCTTCACGCTCGAGCCTCTGACTATCACTGCTCTCTCGTCTCTCGACTTCCCCAAGGTAAACTTTAGGATTCGAGTTAGGTACCTCACCCACCCCTGCTACATTACGAAGATCGGAACTTATTAACAATACTCGTGTGGTCTAAATCAGAACCAGCCCCCTGCAACTAGATCGAGCGAAAAAGTGAAAAGAGTAACCTAGTATGTCATATAATTTCAGTTCTTATTGAAGGCGCTAGTAGTGCAGTTGCACGGGTTGCACTCTGTAATGGCCGTAACGGTAATCGCGCAAACCGTGCAACTGTACTACTCACGCTCTCTACCGAGTGTGACAACATAGACTTGTTTTCTGAAATACAGAGTTGCAGGCAGCTGATCAAAACAAAAGCGGTACGACAGTTACGAGCGTCAAGCGGTGAGGCTGCCGGCTTCTTGCGCCGACACGGCCATCCTGACTGTCACACGACCCCGTGTGGTATCAGTTCAACTCATTTTCCATCTGGAAACTTGTAGGATTAGTTCAACTGCTCGGACTCCCTGATCATAACGAACGTAAAAGTAATTCTAACGGACTGCCCCGTTCGCAAACTAGAGTGGTTCGCACAACCAATGCAAAACTTGGGGCTGCTACCAAAATGAACACATATTATTATTATCATTATTTTTAGGGAAGAAGTTTGTGACCAGGAGGTAGATTGAAGATGAGAGTTCGTCGAAATTCCGGTCAGGAAGAAGAAGAATTTAATACTTTGAAGGACGTGAATATAAAAAGAGTCGACGTTTCGGCCGGGCCCTGCCGACCATCCTCAGGAATAAATTCTATAATAATTAACAAAAATAGGATGCTTCAGCATAACAGATCTGAATTGAAAGCAAGGAATATGTTTAAAAACAATATTTGTTGTTGTACAAAATTAGGTGAAAATTAAACAGTTTCAAGAAACTGTCAGAATGACAGTTTTAGGTTAAGTGTCAAAATTTGAAAATAGGTTAATCAGAGGAAAAAAATTGGTTGATGAGCAATACAAGTATGTCAGAAAATGCTTATTAATAATTTTGGAAAATGGAATTGGGAAAAGATCAATTAATTTTGAAAAGATTACTCACAAAAAATGACGACCAGTACATGCTTAGGTGTTGTTAGTTGTCCAGCATTTCGGATGGAAGTGAAGGTTAGCGGGAATCGATCCGTAAATCTATGTTGATCACGTGTGAACTTGATCTATGTTCGAAAGTCACGGAGTACAAAGGCAGTGACCAATCGGAGTGAGGGGCGCCAATGATTTGAAAACACGATAATGTAAACTAGAGAATGTTAGAGTATAGGTGGCTAAGATGTTCAATATCTGTACGTTTGTTAACAGAGTTCCTTTTGTTCTTAAAGATATGGATCATTTCTTTGATGATACGTTTATACCAATTCGGTTCTGTAGCTAGGGTTATAGAGTTGTTGAAGTCGAAATTGTGACCCAGGGTCAAAGAATGATCTGCTAAAGCGCATCTGTCTGTGACATGGCATTTAATATTAGAACGATGATCAGAGATTCTGTTTTTTAGGTGTTGTGACGTTTGTCCAATATAACTCATGCTACAGTCTCGACATGGTATTTTATATACACAGTTAATTTTCTCTAAATTAGGAGTAACAGATTTCAGATGAGAAAACAGAGACAGTTTGGTAGTATTAGATATTCTAAAAGTAATTTCAATTCCCTCGTCATTAAGAATTTTTTTGATTTGGCTAGATAGATTTTCTATATACGGTATAGAGATAGAGTTTTTAAATTTATCATTAACATCAGTTGGATTGTTGGAGTCTACATTCCAATCAATCGAGTTGTACATTTTTTTTATTCTATACTTTTTGATATCATTGATGAATTTTATAGGGTAGCCATTAGAGATAAGAGTTGTTTCTACAAGTTTTAAATTCTTTTTGAGGAATTGAGGGTTTGATATTCTAAGGCAGCGATCAAATAAGGATATGGCGACAGATTTTTTGTGTTTGATGCGATGATGTGAGTTGAAATGAATGTATCTCCCAGACCAGGTTGATTTGTGGTGCCAATCTAAGATTATGGTGTCATTCTGGTTGATTACCATAGTGTCTAAAAAACTGATTTTACCATCTTTTTCCAACTCGAAGGTGAATTGAATACGTGGGTGAAAGTTGTTAAATTTGTCAAGAAGGAGTTGTAAATTTTCATTTTTGACACACGTTATAATATCATCGACGTAACGATAGTAAAAAGGTAGGCTAAAAGGAAGATTTGAAATGATTTTTTTTTTCAAAATGTTCGAGTACCAGATTCGCTACTACTGGGCTAATTGGTGAGCCCATTGCTACGCCAAAAATTTGTTGATAGAAATTATCTTTGTAGGCGAAATAGCATGAATCTAAACAAAGTTTGGTGGCAGCTAGAAATTCTTTTTTATTAATGTTAGTGTGACATTTCAAATTAGGCCAGGTTTTACTGATGATTGATATTGCTAGTTTGGTTGGAATGTTGGTAAACAGTGATTTGACATCTAGGGATACTAACAGGTGATCAGGCGGAATTGTTTTTCCCCTGATTTTGTTTACAAAGGACCAGGTGTCCTTGATGTGATAGTCTGATGTACCTGTTATGTTTGATAAGACACCAGAGCAAAATCTCGAGATTTTGTAGGTGGGGGAATTGATGTTAGAAACAATCGGTCTGAGAGGAACATTTTCTTTATGAATTTTGGTAGAAAGTATATTTTGGGAGCAAGAGAGTTGTAAGTTTTGAGGTGTTTAGCGGAATCGGAATCTATAAATTTCTTTTGTTGCCATAGACTTATCATATCGTTGACTTGTTTTTGTACTTTTAAAGTGGGATCACGAGAGATAAGATTATAGGTGGTCGAGTCGTTAAGGATATCTTGGCATTTTGTTCAAACTCCATCTTTTCCATGACGACTGTAATGTTACCTTTGTCGGCATCTGTGACCACTAGGTGGTTATTTTGTTGTAAAAATTCTTTGGTTTGCTTAACCTTGGAAGTTATTTCAAAATGAGAAGTGGGAGGATTTTTGCCAAGTTTGTTGCCAATGAGTTGGCTAATATTTGATCTTACTTTATCTTTGGTGATTCCACTTTTGTTAAAAAGAGCTAATTCTACGCTGCTTACAATATCATCAATAGGTAACTTAATATTGTTAAATGGTAAACCATGATTAGGACCTAGTGATAAGGTATCCTTAATTTCAGAAGGTAACTCTGTTTTAGATAGGTTAACTAGCCAATTATTATTGTGAAACTCTTTAGGAGTGTGTATAGATTTAAGTTTGTTAAATTTTCTAATATTATCTGTCTTAATAGCGTTGAATAAACGATTGGCCTTGTTAATGTCCAAATTGAAGTTTTTATAATCCAAATTTGTAAAATGGTTCGAGAAGAAAAAGTTGATATTATGATTAAGTTCTTGGATTAACAGCCTTTCCTGTCGATAACATGTTTTAATTTCGAGCGATAGACACTTGTGTTGAAAAAAGCGTAATGCTTTGATGAAGGTTTTTTCACTTGTTAAATGTTGAAGGTTTTTGATTTTGAAATTTAGAAAGTTGGGAATAATCCCAAATTGACGACATTTAAGAAGGAACACTTTACGGTTTTTGATACGTGCTAGTTTTTGCCGGTAGTTCCAGATCTTCTTGGTTTGTGAGTGATTTGTAGAGCAAAATGATCTCAGGTTAGAAGTGCGGTGTGAAGTAGGATCACGGTGGTACGAGACGTCCACGAAGCCGTTTCGATGCATTGTATTTAGGGAAGAAGTTTGTGACCAGGAGGTAGATTGAAGATGAGAGTTCGTCGAAATTCCGGTCAGGAAGAAGAAGAATTTAATACTTTGAAGGACGTGAATATAGAAAGAGTCGACGTCTCGGCCGGGCCCTGCCGACCATCCTCAGGAATAAATTCTATAATAATTAACAAAAATAGGATGCTTCAGCATAACAGATCTGAATTGAAAGCAAGGAATATGTTTAAAAACAATATTTGTTGTTGTACAAAATTAGGTGAAAATTAAACTAATTAAAACTAAACTAAACTCCCTAATTTTGTACAACAACAAATATTGTTTTTAAACATATTCCTTGCTTTCAATTCAGATCTGTTATGCTGAAGCATCCTATTTTTGTTAATTATTATAGAATTTATTCCTGAGGATGGTCGGCAGGGCCCGGCCGAAACGTCGACTCTTTCTATATTCACGTCCTTCAAAGTATTAAATTCTTCTTCTTCCTGACCGGAATTTCGACGAACTCTCATCTTCAATCTACCTCCTGGTCACAAACTTCTTCCCTAAATACAATGCATCGAAACGGCTTCGTGGACGTCTCGTACCACCGTGATCCTACTTCACACCGCACTTCTAACCTGAGATCATTTTGCTCTACAAATCACTCACAAACCAAGAAGATCTGGAACTACCGGCAAAAACTAGCACGTATCAAAAACCGTAAAGTGTTCCTTCTTAAATGTCGTCAATTTGGGATTATTCCCAACTTTCTAAATTTCAAAATCAAAAACCTTCAACATTTAACAAGTGAAAAAACCTTCATCAAAGCATTACGCTTTTTTCAACACAAGTGTCTATCGCTCGAAATTAAAACATGTTATCGACAGGAAAGGCTGTTAATCCAAGAACTTAATCATAATATCAACTTTTTCTTCTCGAACCATTTTACAAATTTGGATTATAAAAACTTCAATTTGGACATTAACAAGGCCAATCGTTTATTCAACGCTATTAAGACAGATAATATTAGAAAATTTAACAAACTTAAATCTATACACACTCCTAAAGAGTTTCACAATAATAATTGGCTAGTTAACCTATCTAAAACAGAGTTACCTTCTGAAATTAAGGATACCTTATCACTAGGTCCTAATCATGGTTTACCATTTAACAATATTAAGTTACCTATTGATGATATTGTAAGCAGCGTAGAATTAGCTCTTTTTAACAAAAGTGGAATCACCAAAGATAAAGTAAGATCAAATATTAGCCAACTCATTGGCAACAAACTTGGCAAAAATCCTCCCACTTCTCATTTTGAAATAACTTCCAAGGTTAAGCAAACCAAAGAATTTTTACAACAAAATAACCACCTAGTGGTCACAGATGCCGACAAAGGTAACATTACAGTCGTCATGGAAAAGATGGAGTTTGAACAAAATGCCAAGATATCCTTAACGACTCGACCACCTATAATCTTATCTCTCGTGATCCCACTTTAAAAGTACAAAAACAAGTCAACGATATGATAAGTCTATGGCAACAAAAGAAATTTATAGATTCCGATTCCGCTAAACACCTCAAAACTTACAACTCTCTTGCTCCCAAAATATACTTTCTACCAAAATTCATAAAGAAAATGTTCCTCTCAGACCGATTGTTTCTAACATCAATTCCCCCACCTACAAAATCTCGAGATTTTGCTCTGGTGTCTTATCAAACATAACAGGTACATCAGACTATCACATCAAGGACACCTGGTCCTTTGTAAACAAAATCAGGGGAAAAACAATTCCGCCTGATCACCTGTTAGTATCCCTAGATGTCAAATCACTGTTTACCAACATTCCAACCAAACTAGCAATATCAATCATCAGTAAAACCTGGCCTAATTTGAAATGTCACACTAACATTAATAAAAAAGAATTTCTAGCTGCCACCAAACTTTGTTTAGATTCATGCTATTTCGCCTACAAAGATAATTTCTATCAACAAATTTTTGGCGTAGCAATGGGCTCACCAATTAGCCCAGTAGTAGCGAATCTGGTACTCGAACATTTTGAAAAAAAAAATCATTTCAAATCTTCCTTTTAGCCTACCTTTTTACTATCGTTACGTCGATGATATTATAACGTGTGTCAAAAATGAAAATTTACAACTCCTTCTTGACAAATTTAACAACTTTCACCCACGTATTCAATTCACCTTCGAGTTGGAAAAAGATGGTAAAATCAGTTTTTTAGACACTATGGTAATCAACCAGAATGACACCATAATCTTAGATTGGCACCACAAATCAACCTGGTCTGGGAGATACATTCATTTCAACTCACATCATCGCATCAAACACAAAAAATCTGTCGCCATATCCTTATTTGATCGCTGCCTTAGAATATCAAACCCTCAATTCCTCAAAAAGAATTTAAAACTTGTAGAAACAACTCTTATCTCTAATGGCTACCCTATAAAATTCATCAATGATATCAAAAAGTATAGAATAAAAAAAATGTACAACTCGATTGATTGGAATGTAGACTCCAACAATCCAACTGATGTTAATGATAAATTTAAAAACTCTATCTCTATACCGTATATAGAAAATCTATCTAGCCAAATCAAAAAAATTCTTAATGACGAGGGAATTGAAATTACTTTTAGAATATCTAATACTACCAAACTGTCTCTGTTTTCTCATCTGAAATCTGTTACTCCTAATTTAGAGAAAATTAACTGTGTATATAAAATACCATGTCGAGACTGTAGCATGAGTTATATTGGACAAACGTCACAACACCTAAAAAACAGAATCTCTGATCATCGTTCTAATATTAAATGCCATGTCACAGACAGATGCGCTTTAGCAGATCATTCTTTGACCCTGGGTCACAATTTCGACTTCAACAACTCTATAACCCTAGCTACAGAACCGAATTGGTATAAACGTATCATCAAAGAAATGATCCATATCTTTAAGAACAAAAGGAACTCTGTTAACAAACGTACAGATATTGAACATCTTAGCCACCTATACTCTAACATTCTCTAGTTTACATTATCGTGTTTTCAAATCATTGGCGCCCCTCACTCCGATTGGTCACTGCCTTTGTACTCCGTGACTTTCGAACATAGATCAAGTTCACACGTGATCAACATAGATTTACGGATCGATTCCCGCTAACCTTCACTTCCATCCGAAATGCTGGACAACTAACAACACCTAAGCATGTACTGGTCGTCATTTTTTGTGAGTAATCTTTTCAAAATTAATTGATCTTTTCCCAATTCCATTTTCCAAAATTATTAATAAGCATTTTCTGACATACTTGTATTGCTCATCAACCAATTTTTTTCCTCTGATTAACCTATTTTCAAATTTTGACACTTAACCTAAAACTGTCATTCTGACAGTTTCTTGAAACTGTTTAATTTTCACCTAATTTTGTACAACAACAAATATTGTTTTTAAACATATTCCTTGCTTTCAATTCAGATCTGTTATGCTGAAGCATCCTATTTTTGTTAATTATTATAGAATTTATTCCTGAGGATGGTCGGCAGGGCCCGGCCGAAACGTCGACTCTTTTTATATTCACGTCCTTCAAAGTATTAAATTCTTCTTCTTCCTGACCGGAATTTCGACGAACTCTCATCTTCATTATCATTATTATTATGATTTTTTTTTTTTTTTTCAAGGCATACTTCGCCATCCCTGTAGCTAACAATCGCCTCCGCGATTCGATCAACCATGTGATCAATATACAACTCGCTATCTATGTAGCTACCAATCGCCCATGCGATTCGATCAACCATATGATCAATATACAATTCGCTATACATGTAGCTACCAATCGCCCATGTGATTCGATCAACCATATGACCATGTCTCCCATCGCTCGCCGTTGCGTCATGCCGTCTCCGTCCACATTAGTGGGGTAGGGTTTTTATGACTTGTGACTAATAGGCAAAGCGAATGGGTATCAACTATTTGTGTATCATAGCTTGATCACTTCCGCCGACATCGGCACTTTCTGACTGTGTTTCCACACTTACTTCTTCTAAACATGGATTAAGCTCATTAGGAACGTCGCAGTCGGGCATAAGTCGCAAGCGCTCATGCGCGTACTAGTAGGTTCTGTTACTGTCTAACGTTTTTAAACAATATCTGTCACCGGCTAACACATCGGTGATTTTGAAGGGTCCTTTGAATTTTGGGTCTAGCTTTGTTTGATTTCGTTTATGATTTTCGAGTAGCACAAAATCGCCAACAGCAAACCTTGAAACTTTCGCCTTGGTATTATCAAATCTCTCTTTTTCTTTTTGAGCATTCCATTCGATAAACCTCGCTGCCTGCTCTCTAATCTTAGAAAAGCGAACTTCCTCAGTATCGTCACTCAGAGTCATTAACCCAAGCGGTCTGGCAACTCTACCTATCATCAGTTCTAAAGGACTAGCTATAGTAACGCGGGATGTTTTACAATCTAGGGCTAGTTGCACGTCATCTAATACTTGCTGCCAAGTTCTCTCTTTGCTAGTCTCGACGCATGTAAGCATGTCGTTTATGGTGCTCATAAAGCGTTCGACTTGCCCGTTGGCGCGACAAGTGCCCGTTGCTATCAGGTGAAGGGCTATGTTATGAGAGTTGCAGAAATCCTCAAAATCTTTACTCGCGAAACATCTGCCCTGATCCACAATCACCCGAGTCGGGGCGCCGAACAGTGCAACCGCGGATTTAAGGGCTTTGATAGCACTAGCAGCATCGATACGCACAGTATGAAGATGAGCGAATTTTGTGAAAGCATCGATGACCAGAAAAGCGTATTCTTTGACGTTGTTTTTCCCACTTAGTTTTCCCGTCGCGTCTATGTGTACGGTGTGCCACGCAATGGCGGCTTTCGGAATTCGGTGAAGTTCTGCTTGTACCTTGCCCGAGTGAGATTTGGATACTCTACAAGTGATACAATTTTCGACAAATTTTCGGGCGTATTTACTCATATTCGGGAACCAGTAATGTTGAAAAACTTTGTCCAGAGACTTTTGCCAACCCAAATGCATGAGGGACTCGTGGACATGATTTATCACTGACCATTGTAATACTCTAGGTATTATTGGTAAAAATTTGCTGCGACCATTTCGCTGGACTTTACGGTAAAGCACGCCCTCTCTAATTTCGTAAGTCTTAGCCGTGTTTGCATCGAGTTCTTCATTTTCTAATTTAGAGATGAGGTTACAGATACTATCATCACGCTGTTGTTCAGCTAAGAGCCAATTGTGAGAGATTTCGTTAAAATTACTCTGTTTTTGTGGTATTTTATCAAAAACTGTTTGTACTGGTAAGGGGTTGCGCGAGAAGAAATCGACGTGTGACATACGCTTACCCTCGCGATAAATGACATCAAAAGTGAATGTTTGGACGAATGCCCACCATTTGTGTGCACGTGGAGTTAAATCCATCTTCGTACGTGACGCTTTAACGGAATTACAATCGGTGACGACGGTAAACTCTCTTCCGTGTAGGAACTGACGAAAATGTTTGATGCCGTTTACTACAGCCAGAGTTTCCAGTTCATAAGAGTGATAATGAGATTCTGCGCTCGTCGTTCTTTTACTATAATACGTGACAACGCGAGGTTTGCCTTCAACTTTTTGCATTAGAATCGCACCATAACCATCCGAACTCGCGTCCGTGTGCAACTCAATAGGAAAGTTTGGATCGAATATCATTAGTACCGGAGCTTTAGTCAAGTGTGAGATTATTTTTCGTCGGATTTCTTCGTATCGTGGCTTCCACTCGACATTGCCTTTACCTGACGTTAGCCGATAGAGTGTGCTAGTCAATTGAGAAAAACGCGGTATGAATTGAAGAAAATAGGAGGCAAGACCGATAAACTGTCTTAGTCGAGTAACCGTTTCAGGTGGTGGTAACTGATTATGGGCCGTGATTTTGCCGGGGTTTGGCCTTATTTCCCCCGAGGTCACTACATAACCGAGATATTTGACTTTCATTTTCAGAAACGAACATTTCGATAACTTGAAAAGGAATCCAGCCTTAGTAAGTACTTCTAAAACTGTGCGTAATCGCTGCATACCTTCGGATACTGTTCTTGAAGGGATGATAATATCATCTAAATAGCAGATCGCGAAAGTATTAGCTAAGTCACCGAGGGCCTTGTTCATCGCGCGTTGGAAAACCGACGGCGCATTTCGTAATCCGAATGGCATAAACAAGTATTCGAATTGGCCATCCGGGGTAACGAAAGATGTGCGCTCTACGGAATCTTGGTGTATAGGGATTTGATGAAATCCGGAGGCCATGTCTAGGGTTGTAAAATAGTTCGCACCTGTTAACCTCTGTATTTGGTCGGCTATAAGTGGCAGTGGGTATCTATCCGGTACCGTATTACTATTCAGTTCGCGATAGTCAACGCATAATGGGTTCGACCCGTCTTTCTTGCTGACCAAAAGTACCGGGCTAGCGAAAGACGAACAACTCGGTCTGATGATGCCCGCTGTCAAAAGTTCTTTAACCTTGTCGCGGACGACTTGTCGCTCGTCAGGAGCAAGCCGGTAAGGTCGCCTCTGTACAGTACGATTAGGGTCTATCAGTCGAATTCTCAATTCGCCCGTAGTCACCTTAGCTGTAGGTGTACCCCCTATAAATGATTGGTGGAATTCTTTCAAAATATCCAGAAGTTCGAGTTTTTCTTTGTTCAGGATATCGGTATCAACGTGTTGTAAGCCCGCAATGTTTGAAACTACTTGGCAAGTATTAGCAATTTTTTTTCGTTTTAGAAGAAATGCATCGGATGAAATTTCGACTGCGAAACCCAATGCAAGCAAGTCCCGACCAATCAAAATATTACCGGATAAATATAAATCTGGTAGTACGTGGAATGTCAGCTCAACCGCATACCCGTCAATAACAACCTCAGACGTCAATTGATACGTACTGTTTATATTCGTTTTTCCGATTCCTAGTAAGGTTACCAGAGCTTGCTTTCGCCTCCCTGAGAACTTATTTGATACCGTTTCCGCGATTAGAGAGCACTCAGCACCGGAATCAAAAAAAAAATGGAAAAGACTCACCGGATTGTGTCAGCTGGGCAGATACGGATTTGATATGGCATGTTTCGACACAACGTAGCGTCTGGGATGAGCTACCGCTTGCGCTGAGATTAGTACAGCGTAGGGCGATGTGCTCAACTTCGCCGCATTTGAAGCAAGTGACCGTAGACTTCCTCTTTGGCGCGTATCCCTTCGTGTCGTTGACTTCCTGCGACCTCCCCGGATGTGGGCTTTGATTTTTTTTGTTGCGACACTCCCTGACCCTGTGTCCAATCGTTCCACACGCGAAGCACTTCAGGGGTGTATTCATCCTAGGTCGCTTGGCTTCGGTAGGCCCATTTACCGGAATTTTTTCAGGTACGTCGGCATCCCTCCGTTTCCTATATGCAAATGCCATGAGCTCCTGTTGCATCTTCTGACGCGTTCCCAACTCACTAGTGAAAGCTACCCGTTGTAATTGTGGCTCGATTTTCATACAATGAGCCATTACGATGGACACTGCGATTTCCTCAACAGGCATCGACTGCCAACGGGACATTAGCGTCGTCATAATCCTACCCGCATAAGCTGCTAAACACTCCCCTTCTTTTGGGCGGCTCTTACTAATACGGACGAGCGTAGCGGTCGGCGTTTCAACCGAATCATAACGTGCGAGAAAAATTTCTCTTAATTGTGACCAGGTTATACCGAGATAACTTATTTGCGAAATTCAGGCGGCCGCGGATCCTTTTAATGCCCGAATCATCGTCATAACGAGTGCGCTGCCTTGTAATGGTTGTTCCTCCATACACAGGTCAGCCGTTATACACCAAGCTCGAGCGTCAGTACCCCCCAAATCTGGGTTGAATTCGGGTAGTATAATCTTGGAATGTGGTGGCGGTGCGGGAGTCCTCAAAGTTCTCATTAACTCGAGGATATTACGGTTTTGCATTTCCACAAGTGCCTTTCAATGTTATTCGTCTCTCTCTACATTTCTCTCTACCTGATTGCGTCCGATTAGAGGTGGCTGTGGGGATCCTACTTCTGATGTCGGAGTTATTAATGGGGGATAGAGGTGATCGGGAGAGTCACTCATAATTTCTAATTTTTCTCTCTGCTTCCATTCTTCTTCAAACACTAACGCTAATGTAGCAGCGGGTAGGTGTGTGGGGATTTTGAGACGCTCTTGGTCCTTCACGCTCGAGCCTCTGACTATCACTGCTCTCTCGTCTCTCGACTTCCCCAAGGTAAACTTTAGGATTCGAGTTAGGTACCTTACCCACCCCTGCTACATTACGAAGATCGGAACTTAATAGCAATACTCGTGTGGTCTAAATCAAAACCAGCCCCCTGCAACTAGATCGAGCGAAAAAGTAAAACGAGTAACCTAGTATGTCATATAATTTTAGTTCTTATTGAAGGCGCTAGTAGTGCAGTTGCACGGGTTGCACTCTGTAAAGGCCGTAAAGGTACTCGCGCGAACCGTGCAACTGTACTACTAACGCTCTCTACCGAGTGTGACAACATAGACTCGTTTTCTGAAATACAGAGTTGCAGGGAGCTGATAAATAAAAAAGCGGTACGACAGTTACGAGGGTCAAGCGGTGACGCTGCCGGCTTCTTGCGCCGACATATATATATTTATATATATTTATATCATACATTGATATAATGGAATATAAATGGAGGTAGTTAAGTTAAATAATTTGATGAAAGAAAAAATGATCCACTTAAATAAATTATTTTTCTTAAATTGAAGAATAATTAATTTTCATAAATTAGGAATATGAAATTGAATGAATAATAAATCATCTATCTGTATGTTATCTTGAAATTTCATAACAAGTTCTAATCCATTGTATAAATGTTCCAAATTACAATTCATAAAGTAAATTAAATGGCATTTTTCTAATGAATAATATTTTTATTCTAAATAATATGTGAGCAGATAATTAAAAAATATAAAGGATTTTTCTAATAATTATATATCATTTTAAAAAATTTAAATAAAGTGAAAAAAAAATTTTTTTTTTTCAAATGTTTTTTTCTTTGAAAGTAAATTAAAAATTATATTATATATATATATATACACATTAATAATATACATTAATATAATACATTAATATTACACATTGATATTATTGAATATAAATGGGGGTAATTGAGTTAAATAATTTAATAAAATAAAAAATGATTTGTTGAATTAAATTATTTTTCTTAAATTAAAGAATAATCAATATTTAAGGATTAAGAATATGAATTCGAATACATAATAATTTGTCATCTGTATGTTTTCTTTGAATTTCATAATAAGTTTCAATCCATTGTATAAATGTTCCAAATTACAATTCATACAGTGAATTGAACGGCATTTTTCTAATGAATAATATTTTCATTTTAATTAATATGTGAGCAGATAATTAAAAAATATAAAGGATTTTTCCAATAAATATACATAATTTTAAAACATTGAAATAATGTGAAAAGATTTTTTTTTTTCAAATTTCTTTTTTTTTAAAGTAAATAAAAAATTATAATATATATATACATGAGGCTGATTAAAAAAAAACGGCTAATTTTTTTTTTCAAAATCCTCACATAAAAACTTCCAAGAAGGTGTGAAAAGACGCCTGTGAAAAGCAGAGCCCTTAATATCATTATTCAGAGGTCGCGCATCGCGAATTTCTATTTCCCGTTTAAATAACACAGGAATAAATTTTTTTAAATTTTGCAATTTCGTATTTTTGCAACGGCTCATTGAATTAGCAGACTAAAGCATGTTTTTGTCGGAAATTTGACGCTCTACAAAAAAAGTCCTCACAAAGTTTTCGATAGTCCCACTCCTTCAAAAGTTATTCGTGGTCAAAGTTGAACTTACAAAAAAATTCAATGTTTTTTTTTTTTTCGATGATACTATGAATCTTTTCTCATTATTTTGTTATAAAGAGGATAGATTTCGGAACAATTACATTTTTAAATAGTCAAGTGCATCAGTTATGGATTCTCCATGATAACATGTTTATTATTTAACATCGCATTTTTGTAAGGTAACTTTATATTGACTCGATGGAAAAATTAATGATTGAAAAAGCCCAATTAGTGTAAGATATATTTATTAAATATATCTTCGTAACAAAATAATGAGAAAAGATTCATAGTATCATCGAAAAAAAAAAAAACATTGAATTTTTTTGTAAGTTCAACTTTGACCTCGAATAACTTTTGAAGGAGTGGGACTATCGAAAATTTTGTAAGGACTTTTTTTGTAGAGCGTCAAATTTCCTACGAAAATGTGCTTTGTTCCGCTAATTCAATGAGCCGTTGCAAAAATACGAAATTGTAAAATTTAAAAAAATTTATTCCTGTGTTATTTAAACGGGAAATAGAAATTCGCAATGCGCGACCTCTTAATAATGATATTAAGGGCTCTGCTTTTTACAGGCGTCTTTCTACACCTTCTCGGAAGTTTTTATGTGAGGATTTTGAAAAAAAAAAATTAGCCGCTTTTTTTGAATCCGCCTAATATACATATATATAATTATATATATATATGTCGGCGCAAGAAGCCGGCAGCCTCACCGCTTGACGCTCGTAACTGTCGTACCGCTTTTGTTTTGATTTAGACCACACGAGTATTGTTATTAAGTTCCGATCTTCGTAATGTAGCAGGGGTGGGTAAGGTACCTAACTCGAATCCTAAAGTTTACCTTGGGGAAGTCGAGAGACGAGAGACGAGTGATAGTCAGAGGCTCGAGCGTGAAGGACCGAGAGCGTCTCGAAATCCCCACACACCTACCCGCTGCTACATTAGCGTTAGTGTTTTGAAGAAGAATAAAAGCAGAGAGAAAAATTAGAAATTATGAGTGACTCTCCCGATCACCTCTATCCCCCAGTAATAACTCCGACATATATATATATATATATATATATATATATTGTTACAAAGGGTTAAATCACCCCTTTTGCCCCCTCTTTAATGATCTAGTAGTCGACATAGATAAAAGACGTTTATAAACCTCTTATGTCTTTAAAAAGAATAAGGTTGCTGCGCCAACCGATATTATTGTAAAAACAGTCTTGTTTCAGACTTTGAACAAGAAACACGTATATTGCATTAAAAGCATTGCTCACGATATTTTTGTTCACGCCTTTGATTTGATAATAAGTGAACTCGCGGATCCATATTTTATCAACGTAACGCCTAAAACGTTACAATTGGTGTCAGAAGCGGGATCTTGAGTTCTTATTAATTGAATCAACTCAGTGCGCGAACTTTAATTATGAGTAGCAGTCGTTTGACGCGCTCACGAAGAAGAGAAAGTAGCGGAGAAGAACCTTTTGTTATGGAGAATCCGCGGGTCCCTGAAACAATTCCATCGCCTTCAGTGGACCCTCTTCCAATTCCTTCGACAATCTCTCAAATTGATCTGCTGAAGATCATGTCTCAACAGCAAGAGGCTGCTGAGCGCCAACAACAGCAACTTCTTCAGCTGCTTCTTGATCAACAAGAGCAGCGAAAAAGAGAACAAGAACAACAGTTGGAACAGCGAAAAAGAGAACAAGAACAACGGTTGGAACAGCGAAGAAGAGAACAGGAACAACAGCTGGAACAGCGCAGGCTTGATAGGGAAGCACAAGAACGATCCGAAACTAGTCTACACGAACTGTTCCGGACGACTGTGGCAGCTCTTTAGGCTGTTCATCAGGTGAATGGCTCAGGAGAACCGGCTGCCACTCCACGAGGTTCCAGAGTCGTTACGCCGCTTCTCTCTCCTGTTCCTTCTCCTGTTCCCGTTTCCTCTGTTCGACAGGTCCGACATCCAGGATGAATCCAGGATGTTCGAGATTCAAGGTCTGTGCCTTTTACTAGGGAAGTAGTTGAATCTCCAATTAGTAGAAGGAGAGTAAATAATGAGGTTGGTTTTTCCGAGTCTTTGCCTCAAGTTCGACCTCAATATTTTCATTTTAATCAATTAAATAATTCAGGATTTCCTGAGGTTGCTTCTCAGATTAATGAGAAGCCTCTTTATCCTTTAAAACCGCCAATTTTTGACGGAAAAGTTCCATGGGCAGATTACGAACGCCAGTTTAATACAATTGCTGAACATAATCAGTGGGACTCCGCCATGAGGGCCCACAGTCTTGCCTCCTGTCTTCGAACGCCGGCTTTGAACGTTTTAACGGCGTTGTCTGAGGAAGAAATCTCTGATTATGAAAAACTTAGTTCTGCATTAAAGTTGAGGTACGGAAATGACCACTTAACAAAACTGTACACAGCACAATTACAGACGAGAAGACAAGGGCGAGACGAAGACCTTGCGTCTCTTAGTCAGGACATTGAACGGCTTTCTCGTATAGCTTTGCCGGATCACGAGCCGTCTCGTAACTTATTAGCAACGCAAGCTTTTTTGAATGCGATTAATGATCCGGAAATTAAAATGGCCGTTGGAACGTCGGGCCTCACTTCTCTGCGGGAGGCAACCGCCAAAGCCCTCGAGGTGGAGGCAATGAGAAAGCAATATTTTGGGTTAAGCAAACTTCGTCGGATTGAGGTGTCTGAAAACACCTCAGGAAGACAGAGTTTTGAATACTCGGAGGAGCCAAAACCTCAAAATTATAAAAATAGAAATAACGGTAACAATTTTGAATCAAGAAATCGAGGTTCTTTTCAAAACCGTCGAAACGAGCGTATAAATAAAAACGTGGTCGTGACAAGTCAAACTAGCTTGACTTGTATATTTTGTAAAAAAACAGGCCACGACGCCAATCATTGTTTTTTAATTAAAAAAATTAGTGGAAAGCCGATGCAAGGCTCGAATCCAAATTCTTATAATTGGCGTAAGAAAAATATAGAAAAAGGGGAAGCAGATCCTCAATCGAGTTCTTCAACAGGAACTCACTCAAAAAACTAGTTTCAGATGATTTGTCAGGGCGAAAATCATCGCAGATTGTTAATAGTGAAAGCCCTCTTAGAGAACAGTTTTTAATTAGAAGTCTACGACAGTCTGGTCTTTACGCGCGCGGTACTGTGAATGGCGTCGATTGTCTGTGGGTAATAGACACGGGCGCAGAAGTAACCGTAGTTTGATCGGATCTCTTTAAATCCGATGACCGGATTGTTCCCTCTTTTTCTCTGCGAACAGCCACTGAAGAGACGACCCCGGTTTTGAGACAGGCTACTGTCCAAATTAACCTTTTTGGGTGTATCGACTCTCCACATAAGGTTTTTATAGCAGATATAGAGGATGAAGGTATTTTGGGAATAGACTTTCTTACAGCTCATAACTATGTTATCTCGACTAAGAGAAATTCACTAGCTTCAAACAATCGCGAAATAACTCTTTGTACAAATAGGAATCGAATTTATTGGACTCCTCCTAGAATTCGAGAAATAGAACTGTCGGAAGATGATTTGCAACAACATTTTCCTTTTCATTTACGGAGC
The DNA here is from genome assembly GCF_021155785.1 of Neodiprion fabricii. NCBI lineage: Eukaryota > Metazoa > Arthropoda > Insecta > Hymenoptera > Diprionidae > Neodiprion > Neodiprion fabricii. The sequence goes on along the minus strand of NC_060241.1, from coordinate 13,616,267 downwards.
CTTGTTGAGAAATCTTCGATTTCGTTAAATTTAGCTCAGGAAGAATCGTTTAAATCTCTTTTACTAGAATTTAAAGATTCTTTTGCGAAAGATAGTAGTGATAAGGGCCGATGTACTTCTGTCAAGCACAAGATCGATGTCGGAGAGAGTTCGCCAATTAAACAAGCTCCTCGAAGACTCGCTCTGAACGCCCGAGAAGAGGTGAAGAAGCTGGTGGAAGACATGTTAAAGAACGATGTTATTGAACCATCGTCTAGTCCCTGGGCCTTACCAATCGTCCTTGTCAACAAAAAGGACGGATACAAACGATTTTGTTTCGATTACAGGAAGCCGAACGATATAACGAAGAAAGATTCTTACCCTCTACCCAGAATCGACGAGACACTCGACCTGATAGCTGGTGCAACTTGGTTCAGCACCATAGATCTTCAGAGCGGATACTGGCAGGTCGAAATGGATCCTCTAGATAAAGAAAAAACAGCTTTTGTTACGGGTTTAGGAGGATTATGGCGGTTCAAGGTTATGCCGTTTGGTTTGAGTAATGCCCCGGCTACCTTTGAACGAATGATGGAGGCTGTTCTCCATGGGCTCATGGGCAAAATATGCCTCGTTTATTTAGACGATATAATCGTTTTTGGCAAGAACTTTGAAGAAGAAGTTCAAAATCTCAGACAAGTTTTCGCTAGGCTGAAGCAAGCAGGTCTGAAAATGAGCCCGAACAAATGCCATCTGTTCCAGAAAGAAGTAGGCTTCCTCGGACATATCGTCTCAGCACAAGGTGTGAAGACCGACCCAACTAAAATAGAGAAGGTCTCTTCTTGGCCGACACCTAAGAATAAAGAACAAATTCAAAGCTTTTTAGGCCTTTGTACGTATTACAGAAGATTTGTAAAAGGTTTCGCTAGTATAGCTAAACCTCTCCATCATTTGACCGGAATCAAGATTCCTTTTGACTGGACCCCGGAATGCGGAAAGGCTTTCAAGAAATTAAAAGAAAATCTTATTTCTTCGCCGATTTTAGCTTATCCAGAGGTCGAAATTCCTTTTATTTTAGATACGGATGCATCTCTTTCAGGAATAGGCGGGGTTCTGTCACAAATTCAGGGAGGTCAAGAGAGAGTGATAAGCTATTTCAGCAGAGTTTTGAGCAAAACCGAGAGAAATTATTGTGTCACTCGTAGAGAGCTTTTAGCTGTCGTTAAGACCGTAGTACATTTTCACCATTATTTGTACGGCAGAAAATTTTTGATACGTACGGATCATGCTTCTCTCAGGTGGCTACTTTCGTTTGAATCTCCCGAAGGTCAGGTAGCTAGATGGTTAGAAAGGCTCGGTCAGTACGATTTTGATATTCGTCATCGAGCAGGAATTCATCATGGAAACGCCGATGCTCTCTCTCGAAGACCCTGCGAGGAAATGCCAGAGTGTAAACAGTGTGCACGATTAGAGAAAAATCGTGACCCCTCTCTAATAATACGGAAGATTTCTTTCGAAAATAACCAGGAGGAATGGAGAAAATCGCAACAAGAGGACGACACTTTGAATCAAGTGAAATCTTGGAAAGAAGCAGAAACTCGCCCAGACTGGCAGGATATATCTTTAGCCGAGCCAGATTTGAAAATTTATTGGGCTCAATGGGACTCTATTCTTTTAATTGATGGAATTTTATACCGAAAATGGGAATCTGCAGACTTGAAAGAAATCAGGTGGCAATTTTTGGTTCCCAGGTCACGAGTTCCAGAGATTCTTGCTCTTTGTCATGATTCTCCTGCAGGTGGACATTTCGCTTCAAATAAAACTCTGGGCAGAATTCGCAACTTCTACTCTTGGCCTCGTTGCCGGATGGACGTTAAAGATTGGTGTCGAAGATGTCGAGTCTGCACGGCAAAGAAAGGACCTCGAGCGAAGGGACAAAGCTCTCTTCAAATTTACAACGTGGGAGCTCCATTTGAAAGAATAGCGATGGATATTCTCGGACCTCTTCCGATAACCCATTCTGGAAATAAATATGCTTTGGTTATTGCTGATTATTTTACTAAGTGGCCTGAAGTGGTTCCTCTCGCTGATCAAGAAGCCACTACTGTAGCGCAGGCATTCGTTAAAGAATTTATTTGTAGACACGGAGTTCCTCTAGAACTTCATACTGATCAAGGCCGAAATTTTGAGTCGACCTTAATGAAAGAGGTTACTCAGATTTTAGGGGTTAGAAAAACTCGTACAACTCCTTTGCATCCGCAATCTGACGGCATGATAGAGCGTCTGAATCGGACTTTACTACAATATTTGTCGTCCTTCGTAGAGCAGAATCAGAGAGACTGGGACTCCTGGATCCCTTTCTTCCTCTTATCTTACAGATCTGCGATTCACGAGACGACAAAACAGACGCCAGCCCTCATGCTTACTGGAAGAAATCTTCGACTTCCGTCAGATTTAGAGAAAAGCCCTGTTCCTGTGCTAAGACAGTATCGAACAGATTATGCCTTTTCATTACAACAACGTTTAGAAGAAATTCATCACTTTGCTAGGAATAGAATTTCTAAGGCTTCAGATAAATTGAAAACTCGTTATGATATTCGAGCCAGAGATTTAAAATTTAATCCTGGAGATTCTGTTTGGCTCTTTCAACCTCGAAGACAGAAAGGACGATGTCCAAAGCTACAAAGAAATTGGGAAGGCCCTTACTTAGTGGTTAACCGGATAAATGATGTTGTTTATAGAATCCGAAGATCTCCTCATTCGCGTCAGAAAGTGGTTCACTTGGATCGTCTTGCTCCTTTTGAAGAGGATCAACCTGGAACAGTCTCTCCAAGACCAGGGACATCCTTCGAGGTTAGATCTTCAAACGAACACCCTTGACGACTGTGATCGACTTGACCTTCTTTACAGTCGGTCATCGATTGGGAGAAGAATTTACCTTTCGGAATTCGTTTGAGTAAAACTCGACCGCTTACGATTATTATAGAAGGAAATATCGGATGCGGAAAAACAACTTTCACTAAGAGGTTTTTAGCAGATCGCCAGGTCTGTACACTTTTAGAACCTCTTGAAGAATATCGAAATGTAGCCGGAATTAATCTTTTAGATTTGATGTATCAGAACCCAGATCGTTATTGCTATTATTTTGAACATTTCGCTCAAATGGTTATGTTAGATAGACATCTGCAGACGACTTCATTGCCTGTAAAGGTGATGGAAAGATCGATATTCAGTAGTAATTGTTTTGTAGAAGCTCGTCGAAGATTAGGTAATTTCCGCGACTTCGAATCTCATTTATTGACAAAAAATTTTGATCTTCTCATTCGCTCGCCTGAGCTCAGAGTAGATTTGATTGTTTATTTGCGAGTTTCCCCAGAAACTTCTTTTGCTCGAGTTAGTTCCCGTTCTCGTGAGGAAGAATCGAGTATTTCTTTAGAGCTACTCAGAACTATCCATGAGGTTCATGAAGATTGGCTAGTGAAACAAACCTTTTCTTCTTTATCGGCTCCTGTTTTGGTTATCAATGCAGAAGCTACGGCCGATCAAGTTTTTAAAGATTTTTGTACGTCTATGATGTGCGGGGGTTAATTCAGATATGAATAATGAAGAAGTATTCTTAATCAAGAGAAAAACGAAAAACAAAGTTGAATTTTCTTTATTAAAACAAGATAAAAAAAGAACGAATGGTGCAATAAGAGGTTACATATGTAAAAAAAAAGATAAAAAATTAAGTTTCAAAAATTTGTTCCGCCATAATCTTTAAGGCGGACTTGACCTCTGCACAGTCGTTGCAGTCTTCGGTGGAGTTTGTTGCGAGTAAATTCTTCCGACATTCGCGACAAGTTTTGCCCTCTCCCGCGAAGGTAAGATGGGTTTCCTTGAGCTCGTAGAAGTTCTTTATGTCCGCGCTGAAATAAATCAGACACGGGGAACTTATATATTTTTTTTGATTAAAATTTGCATGAGAACTTACCGAGTAATCCAGCAGTTTAGGCATATTAGTCCCATCTTATGTTTTTCTCTTACAGTCTCACCCCGACCACATTTCAGGGTCTTCCACTGATTTTCAAAATAGATCTTGAATTCCTCTTGTGACATTTTTTTATGTCCTCCCACGGAAAACTGGAGATAATTACGCCCGCATTGATGAGGGCAGAAACGGGCGGAGTTTTTATGATTGACATTTTTTTTTTTGAAAAGGAGGAACTAGTTGAGTCTGTCTTCGACGAGGACTTTTCTTGTAATGATTTGTTATTTCTGCGTTGCTAATCAATTTGAAATTTGTTTTCTTCGGTTGTTTCTTTCTAGAAACTTCTTCTCTTGAATCGAGTTTTGTGTCGGATAGGCTTTGGTTTAAGGAATAATGTGAAATGAGCCACGATTATTTTTCGAGGTCGATGAGCGATTGCTTGATTTTCACATTTTATTAACCTTAAGTGTCAGTTTTTGGGAGCACTTTTTCAGGTGATTTGACACAGCCTTCTCCTTCCAATCTTCCCCGATTCCTGAGGATGACTGGTGGACTCATTTTGAAGAGATACACAGAAATGATTCAGATAAGATCGTTTCTTTTCTTTTGAATACGTATTCAATTTACTTTATTCAAGTATTCTCCCAAATTCACTTAGTGAATTTGAATTGTTATACCATCACTCACATTTGTCCTTCCAAAACTCTAGGGTGAACTATTCCTAAAGAAGTCATCCCACGATTTCCTTATTTTATATGAAGAGAAGTCTGTTTTCGTCTTATTTGCACCTGGAATTGTCAGTTCCCGTTTCGGTGTTTTCATCCGAACCTGTTTCGGAGGGATCCTTCATGAAGAAAATCGAATTTCTTCCCGACGTCAATCTGGGCCGTTGCGGAAAACTCTGTATTCATGAAGCCACATAACACTTAATAACACTAACCTTTATAAAACATGGCACATAAATTTTTGAGATTATTTAACGCTCAACTATCTGCTCAAGGTTTTCTGTGGTTCACCTTGAGACTGTGGGCAAATGCCAGATAGTAAAAAAGGGAGTTCTTAAATTTTTAGAGCCACAGCTCCAACTCACCTTTGAGCACTGACTACTAGAATACTTTTATGATTGTTTTATCTTTTCCCGAGTCGGGACGACTCTTGTCCTCGGGGGGGAGTAGTGTTACAAAGGGTGAAATCACCCCTTTTGCCCCCTCTTTAATGATCTAGTAGTCGACATAGATAAAAGACGTTTATAAACCTCTTATGTCTTTAAAAAGAATAAGGTTGCTGCGCCAACCGACATTATTGTAAAAACAGTCTTGTTTCAGACTTGAAACGAGAAACACATATTACGCATTAAAAGCATTTTCACAATATTTTATTCAGGCTCTTGATTTCTTTGACTTAATAAGTAAACTCGCGGATCCATATTTTGTTAACGTGACGTCTAGAACGTTACAATATATTTATATATATTTATATTATACATTAATATAAGAGAATATAAATGGAGGTAATTGAGTTTAATAATTTTATAAAATAAAAAATGACTTATTCAAATAAATTGTTTCCTTGAAATAATGAATAATTAATCTTTGCCAATTAAAGAAATTAAATTAAATGAATAATAATTCATCTATCCGTATGTTTTGCTTCAAATTTCATTATAAGTTTTAATTCATTGTATAAATGTTTCAAATTACAATTCACAAAGTAAATTAAATGGCATTTTTCTCATGAATAATATTTTTATTCTAATTATTATGTGAGCAGATAATTAAAAAATATACAGGATTTTTCTCATAATTATACATGATTGTAAAAAATTTAAATGATGTAAAAGAATTTTTTTTTTTTATATTTCTCTGTTTTTAAAGGTAAATTGAAAATTATAATGTATATATATATATATATATATATACACACACACATATATATATTCATATTATACATTAATATAATAGAATATAAATGGAGGTAATTAAGTTAACTAATTTAATAATATGAAAAATGATTTATTCGAACAAATTATTTTTCTTAGATTGAAAAATAATTAATTTTTAAAAAGTGAAAATATGAAATCAAATGAATAATAATTCATCTATCTGTATGTTTTCTTCAAATTTCGTAATAAGTTCTAATCCATTATATAAATGTTCCAAATTACAATCCATAAAGTGAATTAAATAACATTTTTCTTATGAATATTATTATTATTTTGATTAATATGTGAGCAGATAATTGAAAAATATATAGGATTTCTTGAATAATCATATATAATTTAAAAAAATTTGAATAAAGTGAAAAATTTTTTTTTTCACAAATTTCTCTTTCTTTACAAGTAAATTAAAAATTATAATATGCATATATATATATATATACACACACACATATATATACCGGGTGTCCCATTTCAATCTTACATCTAAATTATCTCGAAAAATATTGCTTTGATCAAATTTTGTTTGAAACAAAAGTTTTAGAGTTCAAGAGGAGATGTTCAAAAAAAATTTTGTTGAAGGTCCTAAACTTAAAATAGCGACGCTACGATGGCTGACATGGTTTTTTTTAAGGAAACCTAACTTTTTTTTATCACAAAACAATGCATTGCTTTGAAACTAACAATTTTTGTGAAAAAACATTTTTCGATTCAGATTGTGGTTTTCATGTTGGAACTCCATTTTTGACTATTTAGCGCTGTCCGGAAGGTACTATACAAAACCCAAACAAACCCAAACAAACCCAAACGAACCCAAACAAGCCCAAACAAACCCAAACAAACCGAAACAAACCCAAACAAACCCAAACAAACCCAAACAAACCCAAACAAACCCAAACAAACCCAAACAAACCTAAAAAAAATAGTCAAAAATGGAGTTCCAACATGAAAACCACAATCTGAATCAAAAAATGTTTCTCACAAAAGTTGTTAGTTTCAATGCAATGCATTGTTTTGTCATAAAAAAAAAGTTAGGTTTCCCTTAAAAAAACCATGTCAGCCATCGTAGCATCGCTGTTATGAATTTGGGACCTTCAACAAATTTTTTTTTGAACATCCCCTTTTGAACTCTGAAACTTTTGTATAAAACAAAATTTGATCAGAGCAATATTTTTCGAGATAATTCAGATGTAAGATTAAAATGGGACACCCTGTATATATATTTATATATATTTATGTCATACATTAATATAATAGAATGTAAATGAAAGTAATAAGGTTAAATAATTCAATAAAATGAAGAATGATTTATTTGAATAAATAATTTTTAGTAAATTGGAGAATAATTGATTTTCAAAAATTGAAAATATGAAATTAAATGAATAATAATTCATCTATCTGTATGTTTTCTTCAAATTTCATGATAAGTTCTGATCCATTGTATGAATATTCCAAATTACAATTCATGAAGTAAATTGAATGGCATTTTTCCAATGAATGATATTTTTATTTTAAATATTATGTGAGCATATAATGAAAAAATTTATAGGATTTTTTCGATAATTATATATAATTCTAAAAAATTTAATTATTATTAGAAAAAAATTTTTTTCCTCACATTTCTCTTTTTTTAAAAGTAAAGTGAAAATTATAATATATATATATATATATATATATATACACACATTATTATTACACAATAATATTATTCATTGATATTATACATTGATATAATTTGATATAAATGGAGGCAATTAAGTTGAATAATTTGATAAAATAAAAAAATGATTACGTTGAATAAATAATTTTTCTTAAATTGAAGAATAATCAATTTTTAAAAATCAAAAACATAAAATTAAAAAAATAATAATGCATCTATCAGTCAGTTTTCTTTCAATTTCGTAATAAGTTCTAATCCATTGTATAAATTTTCCAAATAACAATTCATTAAGTAACTTAAATGGCATTTTTCTAACAAATAATATTTTCATTTTAATTAATATGTGCGCAGATCATTAGAAAATATATAGGATTTTTCTAATAATTATATATCATTTTAAAAAATTCAAATAATGTGAATGGATTTTTTTTTTTGTGAATTTTTTTTTTTTTGGAAGTGAATTAAATATTGTAATATATATATATATATATATATATATATATATATATATTTATAAACATTTATATTATACATCAATATATCAGAACATAAATGGAGGTAATTAAGTTAAATAATTTGATGACATGAAAAATCGTTCATTTAAATGAATTATTTTTCTCAAATTATAGAACAATTATTTTTAAAGATTAAAAATATGAAATTAGATAAATAATAATTTATCTATCTCTATGTTTTCTCTAAATTTCATGATACGTTTCAATCCGTTGTATAAATGTTCCAAATTACAATTCATAAAGTAAATTAAATGGCATTTTTCTGATGAATAATATTTTTATTTCAATTAATATCTGATTAGATAATTAAAAAATATATAGGAATTTTCCAATACTTGTACATAATTTTAAAAAATTTAAATGATGTGAAAAGATTTTTTTTTTTCAAATTTCTTTTTTTTTTAAAGTAAAAAAAAATTTTTTTTTCCAAGTTTCTCTTTTTTCAAAAATAAATTAAAACTTATAATATATACACATGTATACACAAACATATATATATGTATATATCTATATTCACTGTAACTAATATTTTTATGAGGTTGAGGGTAAAACGATAGGACGATAATTGGTTACCCTACGGCGTAGTCACTAACCTGAAGAATTAGATAAAGAGAGAGGTAATAAGAGAGAAAGATACGATTGTTGTGCGCCAGACGCACATGCGTCAAAAATAGATAATTAGAGAAAAAGACAAAGGTAAAGGTAAAGGTAATAGGTAAAGATAAGGCCAGGTTCTACGACGGTTTTGCACAGTTTGCTCAGGTAGACAAGATAATGGTAGAGGGGCGGAGTCGAATCCAATAGATAAAATAAGAAACAGGTGAAGCAGGAATAATATCAAATATATTAAACAAGAAGCGATAAGTTTACTGACAAGCAAGTAGCGGAAGAGTTTGCGATACAAGTACGATATATGCGATAATTAACAATATTTACAGCCAGAGAAAGGTTAAGCGAAAGGGTTAACAAATAACGGAACGTTTTCCGAATAAGCGGGAAATATGCGCAAGCTTGCGATACTAAAGGTAATGATGAACACGGTTTTAAGATAGATAGGCAGAACCGAAAAGATATACTGTACTCAAATTAAGCGGTAAGCAAATAAATCATAAAATATGAGAAGCGATTATAAACACACGCGAAATACAACAATTGTAATAGTTATCACATTACCAGAATGATCAGAAATAGGCAGACAGGGAATTATGAATTACAAGGTAAATTCAAGCGACAGGTCAAATAGGAAATTATCATAAGATATAGGTACTAAAAGATAATACGTAGTCTCTAGTTTGCGGTAAGTGCGAGAGAAAGAGAGATAATATTCGGTACGATAAAAGGCAACTCAAGATAAGACAAACAATATTCGAGATGAATAATATGCAACATACGGCAAACCAAAGAGACTGCGGACAGCTACGATCGGCGATATTAGCGAAGAAAATAATGAAAAAGATGTTATGCGATACGGCACAATACTCCAATGTCAAATAAACGACGAGCGGGACCGCGCAGCGATATAAGATCGCTCCCGCGGTACTCTCACTAAGATACGATAATCAACGATAATAGGTAAAGAGACAGATAGAAACTAATCAGACAAAATATAACAAAATAGCAATGCTCAGTAGCTAAGATAAAAATTGATCCTTCAACGGAACGCGCTGCTAGACAGCGATATTAGACACTCAAATATTCCAGAAGAGAAAGATAATAAAATAAAGCAATAGTCACTACAATGCGTAAGTAATAGTCAATCAGTCGCGAAGTTACTTGCAATAAGACAGAGAAAGGGACAAGATAAGAGATAAGAGAGAATAAGGTACGAGCCCAGGTGGCTCAAGCAGACCAACTGCAAGGTAATGAGAGAAAGAGATGAAGGTAAAGGTACGATATATTGCAAGTAATCTCGTGGCTTCACAAAATAGAAGACGAACCTCACTTACGTAAAAGAAGCTATAGCAGGTATTAGCGAATGCGGTATAATAGCGAGAACTAAGTACGGTGATAGCAGTAATGGCACTAAATATGACGATAGCACGTCGTTGCGATTCGGGAACTGAACGTAGAGTGACGAGATGAGCGATGATCCTGATTTTCGTCGAGCTGCTGTCACGTGATTCTTCCTCAAACTTGCGGTATTGTAATCGGACCAGCAGGTCGCGTAGGCCTGGTCCCCGGGTAGGCAGCGACAATCCCTCGCCGCTT